>NC_083480.1:17362603-17380103 GCF_030014155.1 Tachysurus vachellii | reverse complement strand
CAGCCAGACACCCGTGTGGCACTCGGCAGCTGCCGAACAAAGACGCACACACACACACTCACATCACACACACACACAGACACAAACCGGTAATTAACATCTTTAAGGCTTCTGTAGCGTTGGTGTTGAAACACTACTGTAACAGTTGAGTCTGTAAACTACAGAATAACAACCTGTGCTTTTAAAATGTCTGTCGTTCAACACCAGAAAGCTTCAAGCTACTGCTTCACCTCTGACTGTTACACACAGCTGACACCTGAGGCTCCTTCATACAGCGTTACACAAACATCTCCTTACTTCACCGTATCTCCTGACGCTGACATGGAGCTCTTAAAACGTTTTCCACTTTCCAAACAAATTAAAAGTGTTTTCTTGGTCATTTCTCACCATATCTGACAGAAATGTTAACGTTCCTGACGTTTTAAACTCATTTCTGTTTCTTTATACCATCTGTAACAGCTGTGTGTTAGTTAGCAAGCTAAATAACTAGCCTATGAGGTATTAGTATTCGTGTATAAAGCTAGCATGATTTTGACTGTAAATAAACTGAAGCGCTGTAACTTTTTCTCGTTCTCTCTTTCTCTCTCTCTCTTTTTTAGTTCTTGATGTTTCTCGCCTTCGCTACATGCAGATCTCCCTGTCGTGAAGTCAGCACGGTGCAGCCATGTTCAGGAACAGCTTAAAGGCACTGCTCAGCGGCGGAAAGTCCAACCGCAAGAATCGGAACAGCGGTGAGTGGAGTGTGTGTGTGTGTGTGTGTGTGTGTGTGTGTGTGTGTGTGTGTGTGTGTTGGCTCTTGACAGTACGAACATATTAATGCATTCCATCACTTCCTGTAACACTGACCAGCTGACTGAATTGGGGGCGTGGAAGCACACACACACACATACACACAAACACACACACATACACACACACACACACATACACACACACAAGTCTTTATTATCCCCACATATACATTACAGCACACAAGAATTCTTTTCTTTGTATATCCCAACTGAAGATGTTGGGGTTGGGGCACAGGGGTAGCTCCATAGTATAGGGAGGGTTAAGGACTGACTGACAGACAGACAGACAGATGGACAGACAAACAGACTGACAGATGGACAGACTGACGGATGGACTGACAGACAGACAGATGGACAGACAGACAGACAGACAGACAGACAGACTGACAGATGGACAGACTGACGGATGGACTGACAGACAGACAGACAGACAGATGGCCAGACAGACAGACAGACAGATGGACAGACAGACAGACAGACAGATGGACAGACTGACAGATGGACTGACAGACAGACAGACAGACTGACAGATGGACAGACTGACAGATGGACTGACAGACAGACAGACAGACAGATGGACAGACAGACAGACTGACAGATGGACAGACAGACAGACAGACAGACAGACAGATGGACAGACTGACAGTATGGACAGACAGACAGACTGACAGTATGGACAGACAGACAGACAGACTGACAGTATGGACAGATAGACAGACAGACTGACAGTATGAAGGACAGACAGACAGACTGACAGTATGGACAGATGGACAGACAGACAGACTGACAGTATGGACAGACAGACAGACAATATCTACATCATGGACATTAAAAATTCTAATTTTTACTTTACTAGCTACTTCTCTGTGTTTATTTTCTAGCTAACATTCAGTGTATATTGGGTATAGTGATGTGACTTCAGCCTTCATTTCCACCCATTTGGGTGTGTGTGTGTGTGTGTGTGTGTGTGTGTGTGTGTGTGTGTGTGTGTGTGTGTGTGTGTGTGTGTGTGGTCCTGTGCAGCTGTGTTGGTTAGAGTATGAGCCGTCTACTTCAACATTAGCCACGGTCAGTCGGCCATTTTAATTAGCCCTGGCCAAATTGGACGTAATCAGATAATTTGTGCTTGTGAGTAGATGTTGTGCACACCAAGCCCTGACTGCTGACAGTCAACTGAGACACACACACACATACACACACACATACACACACACTCACACATATTTAAAGGAGTAAGAACAGTATCAGTCTTTCTGGTAGAGCAGTAGAGCTGTGCCTGTGTGTGGGTGGGTGGGTGGGTGGGTGTGTGTGTGTGTGTGTGTGTGTGTGTGAAGCACAACAGGGGTCTGTGTGACACACATGTTTACTTAGAAACCTTTCCCTTCCTTTTATATACATGCTAAATGCAGGAGCTGTGTTGTATGTGTGTGTGTTGGGGGGATGGAGAAATCTTGATTAGAGATATGTGATGTTCACGGCAAAATAGCAGGCACTCATTAACAGTTCAGTGGTGTGTGGCAACTGTGGGTGTGGCTGTGTGTGTGTGTGTGTGTGTGTGTGTGTGTGTGTGTGCACGCGTGTGTGTGCTTACAACGAAGGTGTGTGTACAGTACACTGTGTTTTTGTTTGCATCAGCCCATGTCTCTGTATTTATGTCTGGTTGGTTTACTGCAGGGGTGTGTCCTTGTTAAACACACACACAGATACACACACACACACACACACACACACACACACACACACACACACACACACACACACACAAAGACTCATCTTTGACTCCATGCCTTTCAGACTTCCTGAGTGTTTCTAACATATTTAAGGCTGAGGACTGAAGCTAACACTAAATTGTTTGAATTGCATCTTCATAAAAAATGACACTGAATCACTGAATCAGGCCAGAAATGTCCATGATTAGTCTGAGTCTTCAGAAAAAGCCCAAGAGCTCATAATGAGACTTTATAATGAGTCATTATAGTAATCGCTGGTGTTTATGAGTCAGAATCTTTTAATAGCCTGGTGTTTTTAATGTATCTTCATGTTAAGCCATTATAAAGAGTCTGAGCCTTCATAATGAGTCTGAGCCTTCATAGTGAGTCTGAGCCTTCATAGTGAGTCTGAGCCTTCATAGTGAACCTGAGCCTTCATAGTGAGCCTGAGCCTTCATAGTGAGCCTGAGCCTTCATAGTGAGCCTGAGCCTTCATAGTGAGCCTGAGCCTTCATAGTGAGCCTGAGCCTTCATATTGAGCCTGAGCCTTCATAGTGAGCCTGAGCCTTCATAGTGAGCCTGAGCCTTCATAGTGAGCCTGAGCCTTCATATTGAGCCTGAGCCTTCATAGTGAGCCTGAGCCTTCATAGTGAACCTGAGCCTTCATAGTGAGCCTGAGCCTTCATAGTGAGCCTGAGCCTTCATAGTGAGCCTGAGCCTTCATATTGAGCCTGAGCCTTCATAGTGAGCCTGAGCCTTCATAGTGAGCCTGAGCCTTCATAGTGAGTCTGAGCCTTCATAGTGAGCCTGAGTCTTCATATCGAGTCTGAGCCTTAATGAAAAGCCTGAGTTGCCTTTATGTAACCTGGTGTTTTATGAGTTTTCATAATGAGTCTGATTTTATAATTTAGACTGGTGTTACAGTGAGACATATGGACTTGTCTTCACAATTAGTGTGAGTCTTCATAAGCTGTGTCTTAATGATGAGTCTCAGGTTTTATAACGAGTTTGAATTTTCTTATCTTGTGTCCTTGTCTTTATGATAAAGCTCATTCACTCATACATTTTCTACCGCTTATCCGAACTACCTCGGGTCACGGGGAGCCTGTGCCTATCTCAGGCGTCATCGGGCATCAAGGCAGGATACACCCTGGACGGCGTGCCAACCCATCACAGGGCACACACACACACACACACACACACACACTCTCATTCACTCACACAATCACACACTACGGACAATCCAGAGATACCAATCAACCTACCATGCATGTCTTTGGACCGGGGGAGGAAACCGGAGTACCCGGAGGAAACCCCTGAGGCACGGGGAGAACATGCAAACTCCACACACACAAGGTGGAGGCGGGAATCGAACCCCCAAGCTTACCACCCCCCACCCCCACCCCCCAATCCCCCCACCCCCCCAACTGGCATTTCTGTTGAATCTTTGTCTCAGTATTTAAAAAGATTTATTTGTGTGGCCTGAGATTTGTCACGAGCCACAGACTTCAATAAGAGTCTTTGTCTTTTAAGTCTGAGTATTTCTTATAAGATTTTTTCACAATGTTTGTAATGAGTCTGAGGTTTAAGAACAAGGCTGTATCTTCAGGACCCGTTGTTTCTGAGCCTCATCCCCGCATGATGAATATGTAGATATATTTATTTATATTTATTATCCACGGTAAAAAGCAGGCACAGAAACGAGCACACGAATGAATCGAGTTCTTTTTACAGAACATTTTCAGCGAAGCCACTTCATGAAGAAAGGTTTCTCAGTACGGAGCTCGGCGGTGATCCAGGAGACGCCACACTGCACACTTTATCAACCTGAAGTTCAAACAGACGCAGGGTTAAGTGTCTGGCCGGATACGACGTAGCCAGAGAGTCTGTTCTTGTTCATACGGTTCTGAGTCACGAAAAACCGACTGCGCTCGTTTTACAAAAGCAGCACGAATGCTGGGGAGCAAGAAATCAGATCAGCACCCGCCGGGCTTTTGTCATGGAGCTGCAGAGCTCAGTGTGGTGGTGGTGGTGGTGGGAGACTGAGTGAGCAGTGACGGAGACGCTAGGCCAGATGCCCAAACCCAATTCATGGCCTCCTTACCTCATTTTTCTCTCACAGATGTTTTGTAGAGTTTGAGAAACTTTCAGCTGATGAGAGGTCTTTTTGTGTTCCTTTGGTCATCTGTTTTGCCTCATTTTTGGCTTTGATCTTGTCCTGGGAATGTTAGACTCCCACAAGCTTTCAGGATCTAACCAAGCTGTCTTCTAATCTAGCGGCTGATTTCCCTCAGCACCGCCTCAGAAACAGACACAAACAAGGCGCTCTCGCAATAACGCGCTGGCCGTAAATTCGATCTGTGTAGCGAGCGACTTGCTGAGCATGCAGCAGGGATCGCGCTCTGTCAGAAAGCACGCGTGTCCACGGCCGATTGATGGTTAGCCTCCAGACCCCTCCGGATCGGGAGAGGAATTTGGACGTGCTCTGAAGGCAGTCTGTCTTCCACGTGCCAAACCTGTCTACAGAGAATATTTACAGCTTGTTGTAATAAAACACTGGGATTTTAATGAACAAATGCTCAGCTGTGGTGTGGTGAACCCTGTGCTACCTCCTTTTGTATCTTCAGATCAAAAAACAAACTTATTATACCAAGTGGACTGAAAAGGGGTTGTTTTTTTTTTCTTGTTCAAAGGACCTGCTGGAGATTACAGTTTGCAGTTACTTGGTAACGGTGGAAACATAAAGCTTGGTACACTGTCGTGGTACGAATGCGATCAAACATCTCAGGATGCACTGTAACTGGAAAACAAACAGCATCCAGTGGAAACGGAGTGTTTTTGTTTTGTACTCGTCTCCAGTTTAATCACACGGTGAAGAATTGATATCAACCCTGGCTTATTTTGGCATAACCGAGTTGTATTTTTTTATACTGCTATAAAGGAAGTGCGCTGAGAGGAAATGGACGTCGCCGAGGGATGATATCAATAAAACATGCGCCAGAGAGTACGGATGACTTGACATCCAGAAAGCCCAGACACGCTGCTATGCTGATCATTTAAACACATTTTGATTTTGCTAGTCGACCAAAGGCCATGTCCTTCTCTGGCTCTCGCTCTGTGTCTGGACGGTGCTCTCCGCGGCCTGTTGGACGAGGACGAGCTCAACCCGCTAATGAGAGGCTTTTCTCTTGCTGAGCTTCAGAAGTTGTCTCAGGCTTAACACCGAAACCAATCAGTCCCAGTGCTGCTGCTTATGTAAGACGCTGAGGTAAAGCGTATCAGCTTTCGGCTTCCAAATCGAAAAGCATACAGCGACTGTGTGTGTGTGTGTGTCTGTGTGTGTGTGAAACCTCTACACATGTTCGAGTCTCGGGCCGGCAATACCACGACTGAGGTGCCCTTGAGCAAGGCACCGAAACACCCCCCCATTTCAGGGATCACGTGGATCACAGCGGATCACGTGGTTTGCATATTAGATTTGGTGCAGGTTTTATGTTCTATGCCTTTTAAGTTGCCTTTTTGATGCAACTCTCCCATTTTTTTTATCGGGGCTTGGGTCCAGCACTGAGAGTTAGCTCATTAGTGACAGGTTTAGCTCTTTGTCTAGGAACCGAACCCAGGCCGTGACAAACAGAGCGCAGGGTTAGGGTCAGGAGGCGGTGTGTTTACTTACAGTATATCATTTATGTAACATGCACAAAACTCCTCTGATGTATAAATCCAGGTTTTAAATAACACAAGAAAAGATTTAATTTGCATAGAATTAGCATAAATCCAAATGCAACACGTCTGAACCTCCACCAAGGTCCTCGATTGAACTGAGAAATGACACAGAGGAGGTTTGTAAGGACTCGTGCACACATATAGTACGATTGTGCTTTTAAAGATGATTGTTACTAAGTCACGTCTTGCTATTTCAACGTACTGGTAACTAGTATTAGTGATTACGGAGTGATCTACTAACCAGTGTAAGAAATGCATGGGCTCCTTACGGGTTCTTTAGAGAGTCAGTGGATGTTAACTTCCTGATGAAGTCATAGGAGAAGGACTTGTGGTTCAGGTAAACACCCAGTCGATGTTTACAGAAGGTACGTACAGTTCAAACACATACAATAAGCTCTCTGCAGGTCTGTTTGTAAAAGCAAACAGAAGAAAATGAATTCTTCACCTGTGGACAGATGTAGCTCAGGGCTAAGCTTGATTGTGTTGTGTGAATATAATACACACTGAACAGTCAGCCAGATTAGTGTATCCTGGGACTTTTATAGCTGCCACAGAGATTTAAGTGCTTCTATTGTGCTTTACTACAAAAGCCAAATCCAGTAAAAGTCCCAGAAGTGAAATGAAATCCTGAGATGTTTTTTTTTTTTTTTTTTAAGGCTGTCATCCAAAAAGTGATGAAAGTGAGCTGCTGTTTTTTGCATTTGCTGTCATCACCTGTTTTCTTTTCTACAGGTAGAGTTCTTTTTCTCCCTTTGCTGAGGTCTTTATTCCAACAAAGTCTGCCCTCTTTGTCATCGATCTCTTTGGAGTGAGGTAACGGAAGGTGTGGTGCACCACAATGTGGTTGGCGAAGTGCCAAGTTAGATGCAGTTAAGATCGGTGCAAGGATGCACAATGTTACCAAAGCTTGCTCACTAGCTAATCGGCTAGCTAGCTCACGGTTTCATCTGTGTGTTATATGCCTTGTAAGGTGATGTATTCTATTTGGCAATATTATGTGACGAACCTGGGGGTCACGGTGGCTTAGTGGTTAGCACGTTCGCCTCACACCTCCAGGGTTGGGGGTTCGATTCCCGCCTCCACCTTGTGTGTGTGGAGTTTGCATGTTCTCCCCGTGCCTCGGGGGTTTCCTCCGGGTACTCCGGTTTCCTCCCCCGGTCCAAAGACATGCATGGTAGGTTGATTGGCATCTCGGAAAAATTGTCCCTAGGGTGTGATTGCGTGAGTGAATGAGAGTGTGTGTGTGTGTGTGTGTGTGCCCTGTGATGGGTTGGCACTCCGTCCAGGGTGTATCCTGCCTTGATGCCCGATGACGCCTGAGATAGGCGTGACCCGAGGTAGTTCGGATAAGCGGTAGAAAATGAATGAATGAATGAATGTGACAAACCTTGTGGACTGGAATGCGAGTTCTAATCCATTATCCCATGTTCAAGAGAGACGATTGATGGTAAGGATTGGGATGTGGAAGCCTAGTGGTTAAGGTGTTGGGATACCAATCGGAAGGTTGTGAGTTTGATCCCAGGTCCGCCAAGCTGCCACTGTTGGGCCCCTGAGCAAGGCCCTTAACCCTCAATTGCTCAGTTGTACAAAAATGAGACAATGTAAGTCGCTCTGCATAAGAGCATCTGCCAAATGCTGTAAATGTAAATGATTGAGATCAACCACAATCTTGACCTGGATGAAGAACTTGCGAATGAATGATTGAATTTCTTCGTGTAATGACAGGGAGGGTTGACTGGCTAATTAAGGGATCTGAAATGATAACACAGTGATGGAGGAGAATCAGCATGAGCCATGACTTGGAGAAGGAGATCCCTGAGCCACTGACACCTACTGACACAACATCCCAGGCCACTGACACCTAGGATTTTGTTCTAATGGATTCTGGGTTGTTGATTTAGAAGGTTGGGGTTCAAGCCCCTGCACCATCAAGCTGCCACTCTTGGGCCCTTGAGTGAGTCCCTTTACTCTTTCTACTCCTGGTGGCTGACCCCGTGCTCTGACCCCAAAATCCAAACAAGCTGGTAAATTATAGTATAATGTAGATGTGACAAATAAAAGCTTTGAAGCAGGTAACAGTTTCTTGATAGTAGAAATGTTTGGTCAGTGTTATATATCAAAAGGTCTAGACGTGCAATCATGTGGTGCAATATAACAAAATTATTAACACTTTTGTACACAATAAAGCACAATAGGACAAGACCTGCCTTGTTTACATATACAGGACAGGATTTATAGGGTTCTACATAGAACCTTTAAGGGACATCCGAAGAATCATTAAAGGGTCTAGAAGACCATTCAGCACTGTGGCCCTTATCGTTATTACCATCCTTTAATGTTGTTTAATCCTTTAATCCCAGTCGTCTGATGCGCCCGCTACCCTTCGCTAGGTTTTACCCTTTTTGCCCTTGCTGACAAAAGTGAGGTCAGGAACTCCGGGGCAGTCAGATAGCACAGTAACCCACGGGGGAGACGCTGGCTGTAAGACGTCCTTTCCCTTGAGACCAGACCTGTCTTTCTGCTTCAATTATTTAAGATTATCATCATAATTTTTTTTTCTCTGAGCCGCGGCGCCTGGTTTCAGACGGCTTCCGTTTAAAGCCGGATTATCGTGGACAGCTGCGAAGAAGCCGAGCCGAGCGGGAACCTTTTGATTACGTCGATACGTTTTAATTATAGACCGAAGACCAGTTCTGATGATGAACGAAGAGGAGACGTGAGGACGTGTCCCCAAGTCTGAAAACAAAGAGCTGATAATGTACGATCATGTAAAGTGGAGCAAATCCCTCGGGCTGACTCGTGTCACTTACTCGCTGCTTAAGCTCCTGAGTCTCTCAGCAACTTCAGAACCAGATGAGATGTTGCTTCTGAGGGAGGAACCCAAATTACATAGCCTCAGGTTTAACCAAACACCCATCACTTTGTTTACTTTTCTGACAATGGACGTAAACGTGTCAGCGAAAATATTTTAGAGCTTGACTTCTGTTCTTGTCCTGTGGAATAAATATATAAGATATAATGATGTGGTATGAGAACGTTGCTAGAGAAGAATCTGCATTTTTGAGAAGTTTTGAAGATATCTACGGTACGTTGTCATTTATTTATTGGCTCCTCGTTAGACCTTTGCCACTAGATGGTGGAGATGTTGTGTTTCGTTTGTCCGTCTGTCAGAGATTCTCATTAGCTCGATATCTCAAGAACGTGTGGCCGAATAATTACAGAATCTACATGGAGTCAACATTGTAGATCAAATAAGATTTTACAATGAATCAGAGCAAGGTTAAATGTTGATAATAGCAACTCTCTGGATTCTCTCTGGATTAAACCCAAACACTATCCAACCATACCATGGGTTCCAGGTTCCACCTCCACCCTGACCAGGATACTGAAGATACTGTAAGCTAGTTTGTTAGCCAGTACTAGCTCAGACCTTGTTACAGCAGGTTAACGGTTTTTGAGATTCTTTTCATTTCCGTGTATCAGTACAGCGTAAATTGTACTGCATGTTTGTGCTGCTGGTCTGTTGCCTGCTGAAGAGGAAGGTGGTGTAACGTGGTAGCAGAAGCAGTTTGCATAGCAAACCATCTGACCCCTGTGTGTGACTTTGAGAGAATGTGCTTCATCAGTGCTGCACTTTTCGAGCTGAGCCACACAACACACTGCGCTGTTTTCACTGCCATGTCATCACTTGAGAAGCAGATATACTGCGTTGTGAAAATCTGGCACTGTGCATGTAATGTGTGTGTGTGTGTGTGTGTGTGTGTGTGTGTGTGTGTGTGGTGACACGACATATCCTGAAATGCTAAGTTCTTCCCTCTCTCTGTCTTTGTGCTGCTGAATCAGAGGGAAGTGGGTGGACCGCATGCAGGACAGGTTACGAGGTTGTGCGTAGGGAGTGAGGGATGAGGTAGGGGGAGAGAGAGCGCTGAATAGCTGTTATCGTGTGGGAGAGAACGAGTGGAAGGAGGGCTGCATCTGTCCGCCTCACTCCTGCACAAGGCGAGAAAGAGAGAGTGTGTTGTGTAGTTGGTGTAGCTGCTGGTATCCGCCAGTCCTTATCGTCCTCACAGAGGACAGACCCTTTCTCTCTCTTCGCTGTCGCTCTGTCGCTTCTTCTGCTGCTCGTTCTTTTAGGCTTGTAGCCTTCAGTCATGGTGCCGTGGCTCAGCGCGACGCACACACAACGTCAGCATGCAGAGGTGAGTCTTGGAATCTGGTGACCGATGAAAGGCACGTAATCAACGGAGGCTGTTCACTTTTATCTGAGTTGATGGGTTTGAGACTTGAAGGTGAACTAAGTTTAGCTGAAGGCAGTGGCTTTGGAGGACAATATTTTTGACTGCTGACAGATATTTAGAACTACAGAGTGAATTTAAACTGGTGGAAGAACGAACAAGTGAAAGAACATGAGGGGAAACTAGTGAGCAAGCAAGTGAAGAGAAGATAACTAATGAGTGAGTGAAGGATAAACAGCAAAGAAAAGCAAACTAGCGAGAGAAAGCAAGCTGGGGAGTGAAAGCTAACTAGCAGAAGAGAGCAGGACTAATGAGTGAGAGATAACTAGTGCATGAAGGCAGGACTAATGATTGAGAGATAACTAGTGCATGAGAGCAGGACTAGTAAGTGAGAGATAACTAGTACATGAGAGCAGGACTAGTAAGTGAGAGATAACTAGTGCATGAGAGCAGGACTAATGAGTGAGAGATAACTAGTGCATGAGAGCAGGACTAGTAAGTGAGAGATAACTAGTGCATGAGAGCAGGACTAGTAAGTGAGAGATAACTAGTGCATGAGAGCAGGACTAATGAGTGAGAGATAACTAGTGCATGAGAGCAAGACTAGTAAGTGAGAGATAACTAGTACATGAGAGCAGGACTAGTAAGTGAGAGAACTAGTACATGAGGGCAGGACTAAAGAGTGAGAGATAACTAGTACATTAGAGAAGGACTAATGAGTGAGAGATAACTAGTACATGAGTGCAGGACTAATGAGTGAGAGATAACTAGTACATTAGAGAAGGACTAATGAGTGAGAGATAACTAGTACATTAGAGAAGGACTAATGAGTGAGAGATAACTAGTACATGAGTGCAGGACTAATGAGTGAGAGATAACTAGTACATGAGTGCAGGACTAATGAGTGAGAGATAACTAGTACATTAGAGAAGGACTAATGAGTGAGAGATAACTAGTACATGAGTGCAGGACTAATGAGTGAGAGATAACTAGTACATGAGTGCAGGACTAATGAGTGAGAGATAACTAGTACATTAGAGAAGGACTAATGAGTGAGAGATAACTAGTACATTAGAGAAGGACTAATGAGTGAGAGATAACTAGTACATTAGAGAAGGACTAATGAGTGAGAGATAACTAGTACATTAGAGAAGGACTAATGAGTGAGAGATAACTAGTACATGAGTGCAGGACTAGTGAGTGAGAGATAACTAGTACATTAGAGAAGGACTAATGAGTGAAAGCAAAGTAACAGACATGAATAAACCTTTCAACAATCCAGATTCTCACTCAGATGTTTGTTTCTACACGAGTGATGTAGCAGGCTAGGACTGTTGGCTAAACAGCTGTCAGGATGCTCATTAGCATATAAGGCCACACCCACCTTTAATAACTTTTAATTTTGTATCCACATTTTTTCTGTTTATTAGAAAATAAATCATTTTATACAAACATTGTTAAAGTCTACTAATTATACCAGATCACTAGAGAGGGAGAGAACTGATTTAACTCTGTTTGTGTGTGTGTGTGTGTGTGTGTGTGTGTGTGTGTGTGTGTGTGTGTGTGTGTGTGTGTGTGTGTGTTTTATCTCTGGTGAGTCACTACTTGATCAAGCAACTTATTAATGAGGATCTAAAAGGTCTGTGGCTTTAAAGAACATTCAGACCCTGAGAAGAAATGAACGCACGCACACACACACACACACACACACACACACACACACACATGCACGCACACACACGCACGCACACAGAAATATCTGCATACATATGCTAGCACCCTGGAAGCTCCCACGCATAGTCAGCTGCCTGCTCACACAAAGTTAACACACACTTACGCTAATTTGAGTGAACACACACAAACATATCCTGAGTCATACACATGCACACACACACATTAGCTACACACATGCACACACAGATGCTCACACATCCCTCCTCTACTTTCTCATCCCTTGCTGTCAGCGTTTCTCGCCCACTCCTTGATCTCAGTGGAGTGATAGAGGCAGAAAGATAGTGGAGTGGTTCAGGTTGGGGTTTGTGTGTGTGTGTGTGTGTGTGTGTGTGTGTGTGTGTGTGTACGCACGCCCCCTCTCTCATGTTTCATCAGTAAAGTGCCTCTCCTTTCCCCGTGTACACTGAAAGAAACTTTTTAAGTCTCGTATCATCCAAAGGTTAGATTTTTGGTTTCATTATATATGCAAATGTATGCATATTTAATTACACAAAGCCTCATTTGCATAACTAAATGTCAGTTTTGTTGACTGTAGAGATCAAAGGTAAAACACTATATCAGCAACAGATAGCTAGACAATTACTCACTTCTAGGTGAGACGTAATTTCTTACGTTTTTTTAGTTTTTAAAAGATTTGAAGATTAAATATCGCTGTCTCTTTATTCGTCAAAATGAATATGCATACATTTGCAAAACCAGAGTCTTTTTTAATTTAATCACTGAATAATAAACTAAATAAATAAACTTATGTGTGTGTCTTTTAATATATACTAAATATATTTTTTAATTATTTATGTAAAATAAAACGAAATCAGTAATTAATAAAATACAATTGATAACATTTCTCTATATTGGGCAGGTGGGCGTGGTATAATGGGCAGGTGGGGAGGGTATAATGGGCAGGTGGGCGTGGTATAATGGGCAGGTGGGGAGGGTATAATGGGCAGGTGGGCGTGGTATAATGAACGGGTGGTGTGGTATAATGAACGGGTGGTGTGGTATAATGAACGGGTGGTGTGGTATAATGAACGGGTGGTGTGGTATAATGAACGGGTGGTGTGGTATAATGGACAGGTGGGCGTGGTATAATGAACGGGTGGGCGTGGTATAATGGACAGGTGGGCGTGGTATAATGGACAGGTGGGCATGGTATAATGAACGGGTGGGCGTGGTATAATGGACAGGTGGGGATGGTATAATAAACGGGTGGGTGTGGTATGAAAATGTCCAAATTGGGCCCAGTTAGCCATTTTCCCTCCCCGGTGTCATGTGACTCGTTAGTGTTACAAGGTCTCAGGTGTGAACGGGGAGTAGGTGTGTTAACTTTGGTGTTATCTCTCTCACTCTCTCATACTGGTCACTGAAAGTTCAACATGGCACCTCATGGCAAAGAACTCTCTTAGGATCTGAAAAAAAGAATTGTTGCTCTACATAAAGACTGCGTAACAGTTTGCAAACTGTTTGCTGAAGACAAGAACCATGTCCTGTGGTCTGATGCTCAACCTGTGATGCTCTGGTGAACTCCGTGCCCAAGAGGGTTAAGGCAGTGCTGGAAAATAATGGTGGCCACACAAAATATTGACACTTTGGGTCCAACTTAGACATTTTCACTTAGGGGTGTACTCACTTTTGTGGCCAGCGGTTTAGACATTAATGGCTGTGTGTTGAGTTATTTTGAAGGGACAGCAAATGTACACTGTTACACAAGCTGTACACTCACTACTTTACATTGGCGCACAGGGTCATTTCTTCAGTGTTGTCACATAAAAAGATATGATAAAATATTTACATAAATGTGAGGGGTGTATTTACTTCTGTCTGATACTGTACATATACTGTCAGATACCGGCCCTCTGGATACCGCTAAATGTTTTAGCGGTACCAAAGCACACAACGTCCCTCAGTAGTGTGTATAGTACATTGTACACCTTCTACAATATTACTATAGGTACTTACAGTAGCTCTTAATTGGTACAGCTGGTACTCTTTACATTCCTCAATTATACAGAGTTCATTATTATTCTGTAGTCTAATGCGCTATTTATTACAGCAGCTTCGTATTTTCTACAGAGAGAATTTGTGTAGTTATTACATGGTGGCCATATTGGAGGAGCTCGCCATGTAGCTCTTGTACCAGCAGTCATCTTGGGGTCGTACCATGTTGAAACACGGTGTCATTGTGACCCTGTCCGGTAAAATGGAACGAGCGAGAACAATGCAACAGAGGAATGGAGATGTATAGATCATTAGCTGAGTGCATCTGCAGCCCTCCGTTCCCATTAATTCATGCCATGACCAGCAGAAATGCTTAATTATTGATCACTAGTAGACAACGCCCAGGGATCACGTTTCTAGTCGAAGCAGACAGACGCTCGCGCTCTTATCTTTGCCTGTACTGCTGCACTATAGCGAAGTTCACAGAGAAAACTTCTAACTGGCTCGTAGCATTAGCCTTTAATAAAGCTCTCAGACATGGTGGCGTCTGTATTAATTAAAGATTATCAGAAATCTTAATGTGTTAATGCACCAGTTAGCAGCTACACCTATACGGATGGTGCTAACTTTACTGAAGCTCGGTTCACGCCGTCAGAATAAAAAAGGTTTTATTATATTTCAGTGTTTCCAACAGATTTCATGTTGTGCTAGAAATAATAGCTGTGTTTTAAAAAAATTAAAGAAAATCCGGACCGAGGTCAGTTTAAAGGGGCGGTGCACGATGTTTGAGAAATGCTTCAGAAAACTGAGTCGGGCCGACAAACAAAACAAACGTGTAGCCAATGAGCAGAAAGGGGCGTGTCTTGTCAATATGCGGGGGGAGAGAGTGTTCAGTGCGCATGTGTGACATTAGCATAAAGGGGGCGTGTCTTGTCAATATGCGGGGGGAGACTGTTCAGTGCACATGTCTGACATTAGCATAAAGGGGGCGTGTCCTGTCAATATGCGGGGGGGAGACTGTTCAGTGCACGTGTGACATTAGCATAAAGCGAAGAAAGGACTTACAATAAGGCAAGAAGTAGGACCCGTGTTAATATAGGATCAGCTTTCCAGCGCTGGAGAGAACTGAACGTCTTCTGCGTGAAACGGAGCTAAACCTTTCACGGTACAACACACAGTACTACACAAACACGTGTATTACCATAGTGTTACTCGTTGTGCTCATTTACTGATAAAAATATCCCCTCGGCCAGATGCCCCAGCAGGTTACGCCATAATAGTTGCCTGGGTTACGTATGTATGTGTGGGGCGGAGCTATCAAAACAGGGGTGGGACCCATTTGGGTTAGGGGCGTGTTTGTTTTGGTGATTTCAAATGTCAACATTGGCTTTCAAACATTGTGCACCTTCACGCACCTTTAAAGAGGAACACGACTCTCATTCAAAAAGTTAAGCAGTGACTGAGATGGAAAAGCAAAGAAAATAGAATCTGTCATGGAATATTAGACTTAGACAGATATTAGAGATGCTCTGAAATTTCACCCACCAAATGTTTTTCTTGTTTTAATAAAGTGTCAAATCTAAGACTTTTCAAATTGTTAGAACGTTGCTGCTAATTAGAAAACACTTCTGTCGTGCCAGCCGGCTCTCAGACAGATTGGAGCCTTGTTTCCTCAGTGGGTTATCAACAGCGATCAAGAAATCATTAATATACTGTGTATATAACTAATATCTAATAATGTGCATGGCAGGATCACTGCGTTAGCAACAATAAACTACCTCCCCAAAGACTGTCCTCTCAGTGGTGGTCTGCTTACTTCAATGGATAAGGTAGAAGGGCGCCAATACTTTGTGTGTGAGATGAAATGGCTAACGAGTGCAGATACTGCACAGGTTTAGAAGATGATGATGATGTTGACTACATCGGTGCAGGAAATGGTTTTGTTGTTGTTAATCAAACAATTTTCTGCTACAAAGATGAATTTTCTGCCTCGCTCTCATCCTCCTGCCAGCTTGGTTCGCTCGTGCTCTCCTATCGATTCCTCGTGATGGACTATTATTAGCTTGTTCAGAGTGACCTCCTCTGTTCACCTGGTCCAGATGATTGACAGACGATCTCATCGCAGGTGACCTTGAGGCTTCTGTGCCAGATTGAGGTGCCTTAACCATCCAGAAACTCAATCAGTGGTGCTACTGCATTGAGAATGACCTTATTACTCAAAGCCATGGATGAACGAGTGAGCAGGAGCTTGAATAAAGGGACGCTGTGGAGGTCATTAGCCATAGCTCGGAGCACAGACCGCGAAGGTATCCAGTGTGGACGTCACGCCGCTCGCTGAAGCCTACAGGAGAGATGAGGTACGTCAGAAGAACGTCAAAGACGATGGATTTGTGGCTTTGATCTTCATTAAAGGACGATCTCTACTCACTTGGATATACAGAACAATTCAGGTCACGACTCTACCGCTTATCCGAACTACCTCGGGTCACGGGGAGCCTGTGCCTATCTCAGGCGTCATCGGGCATCAAGGCAGGATACACCCTGGACGGAGTGCCAACCCATCACAGGGCACACACACTCTCATTCACTCACACAATCACACACTACGGACAATTTTCCAGAGATGCCAATCAACCTACCATGCATGTCTTTGGACCGGGGGAGGAAACCGGAGTACCCGGAGGAAACCCCCGAGGCACGGGGAGAACATGCAAACTCCACACACACAAGGAGGAGGCGGGAATCGAACCCCAACCCTGGAGGTGTGAGGCGAACGTGCTAACCACTAAGACACCGTGACCCCCATGTTTAGAGTTCATTTAAAGAATATTGCTGTAGAACCTTCCAAGATCGAGATCATCTCTACTGCTCCACACTGAGGTCCTGAGAGACACGGACATGTTTTTATGACCCGATTGGACCGGTGCCATGTGCAGAAGAGAGCCGAGAGCCCGGAGGTGGAACATATGCCTCTGATGGTGTTAACTGTGCAGTCTTCTCGTCGTATCTTCTGCTCTCCTAGCTTTTCAGATTTCAGTTCTTGGCGTTTATGGCAGATCAGTAGAAGTTATTTTGCTGTAAAAGCAAAGGCATTGGAATTCTCTCGGTTCTCTTGGACACCTCTTACAGCAAGAGAACCATCTGATAGAACAACATCTCCAGAGACACCTGTGCTTGTTGATAAGCGAGGAAGATCTCAGTGTGTAGAAGAGGATCTGCTGAAGAACATAGACATATAGGATGCTGATGCAGACTTTCAGCTTGTGCTGCTTCCATCATCTGGTTATTTCTGCGAATCCAATCACCCACAGCATGCTAAGTGCACAAGGCGGTGACACTGGAGACTCCTTCCATACACGATAACTCACACAAT
>NC_083480.1:17345103-17355103 GCF_030014155.1 Tachysurus vachellii | reverse complement strand
ACGCAGATTTTCAACAGATTTGTTCTGAGACGCGTCGTGCGACATCGTCAAAACCGGCCGAATCCCTCTTTCATTCCCAAACAGGAAACAGGAGTACAGCTCTCGGAGAAAGTTGTTACATATGTGTCTCACAAGCGAGGAGGAAAAAAGCCGCGAGCTGATTGGCTGCAACGATCCCAAAAAAATCTTAAATCCTTGAGAGACGAATCTCTGCTTTGCTGGACATGTTTGAGAAATCTGCAAAAGAGAAACAGGTTTCAGTGCCGTGTTGTCATGCGAAGGGTTTTCCAGGCTACCACGACACCAAGACACCCCCCCCCCCATACACACACACACACACACACACTGTTCACCTACACTTACTTCCTAATGTCGTGTAATATCCTAATGTCATAATGACACACGTAGTCATGCTGTTTATATTTATACTGAACTCTGATGGAAAGTGGAAACCTTCTGTTTTTCTCCGTTTTTGTTTCTCTGCGGTTGATTACTGAAAAAAAGAAAGAAAGAAAGAAAAAAAAACCTTCCCTCTAAAAACGTCCACATGGAAACTGCAAATGTTTCTGGATGAGGGATGTTCTGAGGGAGCTGATTTTTTTTTTTTTTTTGCCAAAATAACATACCCTGAATTCTTTTAACATTCATACTCCAAGTTCTGTGCTTTGACCCAAAGCTTTGATGATATAAATACAGCCGGCGGCTCGCATTCCTGCATGTACGCTGCGTCGGGTAAAAACACACGTTTTCTGAGCTCGGCTGTTTCGCAGCCCGTCGTGCACACGTGTGATTCACGTCACTTCATCTGCCGACTAAAAAAAACAATCACTGGCTGCTTTCTGTTCAACGGTCGGTCCCTTGTTGCCCCGGGATTAGTTTTGGGTTTGTGTTGACTGCATTAGTGTTGACTGCATTAGTGTTGACTGCATTAGTGTTGACTGCATTAGTGTTGACTGCATTAGTGTTGACTGCGTTAGTGTTGACTGCATTAGTGTTAACGAGTGTTAACTGCATTAGTTTTGACTGCATTAGTTTTGACTGCATTAGTGTTGACTGCATTAGTGTTGACTGCATTAGTGTTGACTGCATTAGTGTTGACTGCATTAGTGTTAACTGCATTAGTGTTGACTGCATTAGTGTTGACTGCATTAGTGTTGACTGCATTAGTGTTAACTGCATTAGTGTTGACTGCATTAGTGTTGACTGCATTAGTGTTGACTGCGTTAGTGTTGACTGCATTAGTGTTAACTGCATTAGTGTTGACTGCATTAGTGTTGACTGCATTAGTGTTAACTGCATTAGTGTTAACTGCATTAATGTTGACTGCATTAGTGTTAACTGCATTAGTGTTAACTGCATTAGTGTTAACTGCATCAGTGTTAACTGCATTAGTGTTAACTGCATTATTCACAGGAAGTCATTAAATAGTCAAATGACGTGATATGAGATTGTTGATCATTTTCACACGAATCATTTGTCACTACTCTGTTCGCCGTCTTCGTGATTCTTTAGTTCGCAGGTAGTTTTGCTAACGTCTGCCCCGAAGACCAGAAACAATTATTCTGGATCTTGATCTTTATTTTAGGCTCAGAATAGTTTTTGTTTGTTTTGTTTTAAACCATCGTTATCTTTCCGTGTTTAATGCCGCTCTCATGCGTATCAGCCATTTGATGACTCCGAATCACGGTGAGATTGATTCGTTTTTTTTTTTTTTTTTGCTTTTGATTTGTTTGCTTTTGCAAAACAGGATTTTAAAAAAATCATGAAATAATTCCATATAAAGAACTAGTTTTAAAGATCATGGGTGCAGATCTGAGGAACAGCTAAACGTCTGTCCTGTGGATTAGTTTATAACCGCATGATATGATCGATTTACTTCCTGCAGTGAGACGATTCAGAGTCAAATCACTTTCCGATAAGAGTTCACTCGGTAATGGATCAGGACCACCACAGCTCCAGGACTCGGACTGTGAGCGCTGCGTCCTCTCATGACTAAAGAACCTCACTGAGGTGGAGAACACACCAGGGTTCTGTTCACAAAACATCCTCGTTCTGATTGTTCCTAAGCATCCGAGTCTTGGACTCCAGTCTGATCTCAGACTGATTCAGAGTCATTTGGATTTTCTCCTCTTATTTTTCTATTTTGAAACGGACACGAGGTTTGTGATGATGATGTTTGTGACATATAGATGAAGGACACCAGGTCTGTTCTGTTTATTCCTCCAACTGTGCAACTTCTCACCATCTTAGCACCCGGACCGACTCTTGAACTTTTCCATGTTTGCTTTTCTTTGTATATTTTGTACGAGTTAAGAAGACGTGTCCGATTTTTGTCCCGAGGACGTTTAAAGATGTCTTCAGCGATGAGGATCATTAGCATTGGGTGTTAATATTTCTTTACAGCTGACTGAAATAACATCCCTCGCTCACACCAACTCCACCATGTTTTTCTAGCTGAGTTTTTTTTACAGACTTTTAAGACGCTGCTCTTTCGATGGCTCCGTCCCAAACCTTTCGACCACTGCTGCCTTTTTCACTGCACAGTCAGCATGAGGCAGAAGGAAGCATTCTGTTTTTTTCCAGCCCTGGTTATGCACCTCTGTTCTGCTCTGTTTCCTCCATTTGTTCCTCAGTTTCACTCGTTTAACTCCTCTCTTTCTGTTCTGTTTTTTACTTCAGACCCTTGACACTGTTGTGAAGTCCTAAGCCTTGACTGACTTTATTCTTCCTCTCGTTGGGTCTTTCCCTATAATCCAGCCGGAGACGGCGTTTGACCGAAGGCTGAGTTACGGACTGTTGTTTTTTTCCTCGCTAACCACAAACACTTTGACGATGTAAAATTGCATGTCATTTGTTTGAAACTAAGTGCTTGTTGGTTAAGCAGTGGTCTTGTAAACACTACCCAACTAGGGCTTGTGTTTTTATTGAGAAATCCGGAAAGCTAGTTGACCGTCCGTGTGCAGTCACCTTAAGAGGTCTCGAGTGAAACCGATGACTAAACATGCTGCATCTCCCGGGACAGGACGTTAGTGAGAGTCGACCCTGACCCCTTCAGGTCCACTGGCAGTGTAACACGACCCCCTGCTTGGCCTGACCGACTTCTTTTAAACATTACCATCTGTGTTTCTCCCTCTACCCCCTCTACCTCCTCTCTCTCTCTCTCTCTCTCTCTCTCTCTCTCTCTCTCTCTCTCTCTCTCTCTCTCTCTCTCTCTCTCTCTCCCTTTGTGATTCTTCTCCACTGTACCTCTGCTTTTCTTTCTTGTCCTGTGCTCATGAAATTCGCCCTGTTTTTGTATCTTATTTCCCTGAAACTGACTTCACACTATGCCAGGATTCTTAACCCGGACATGCACTCTTTCGGTAAGTCTGACCCCTCACACTCTGCCCAAAGCACTTGAACGGCTCTCTTGGCCTAATCGCTCTGTAGGCGTGTTTTTCTTTCAGCTTTTTTTTTCCAGAGAGTTCAGAATTTGTGGGGTTTTTTTTTGCAGCTTGCTCTCGCTCCCTCTCTTTCTCGCTCCCTCTCTTTCTCGCTCCCTCTCTTTCTCGCTCTACCCTTTGTGGGCTCTGGAGTCCAGGGCCTGCAGACTGCCCGCGATTCTTGTTGAAGTCTGAGCCAGCGGTTTTCTCTCCATGGCCAGCTCGGTCCCGAAAGCACCTCCTCCTCCTCCTCCTCCCAGAAGGCCAAAGGGAACAGAGCGAGGACGAGCCAGCTCATTCACCTCGGTGCTTTCTCCGGCTCTGTGCTGGAAGAGGAGGAGGAGACGGGTATCGTAGCAATGGACGTGAGGAAGGTGTGCACTCGGAGCGCATGGCTGAGGAGGAAGAGGCCTCGGCCGTACGAGCGGAGCAGGTTCTCCTCCTCCTCTTCTTCCTTGCTACGCCGCTGGATGTCTCGGCTGTGTTGCGCATCTCGTGCCTGCTCCTCCAGCCTCAGCGCTTCAGATCAGTCGCTCCTGCAGCCGAGCTGCTGTACCAGGCCAAGAGGAGCTCAAGGGATGGTTGGAGATTCTGTAGACAGCGGGACAAAGGAGTACCAGCAGGAAGAATGGGAGAAAACGGAGGAGGACCAGGATGAGGAAGTGCTAGAGGAGGATAACGATGACAACGACGGTAACCGCAATGACGATTACAATAACGACAATGCCAACGATTATGTAAACGACGAGGAAGACGAGGAAGAAGTCGACGTGGATGTGGATGAGTGTGAAGCAAAAGATGAAGAAGAAAGAGGTGAGGAACTTAAGGAGTTTAATGCATATTAAAGATGGGAGATGTTGCACTGCTGCCGTGATGTGATGTCAGCGGGGCTCAGAGTGTTTCTGACATTTATCTAGTAGAGCAGATCATTTCAGCCGCATTCGCTCGTTTGTCTGCTGCTCACAGAAGCGACTCTTCCTGTTGCCCTACGACATGTCACGAAGCGACAGCCTCCCAGGGGAGTCACCATCAGCCATAGTGAAGAGGCACGCTGTGCAGATGTTCTGCTCCAAAACCCTTCTTAATTAAGAAGAACTTGCAGAGCTGAAGGTTCCGATGCTGATGGGAAAAGGCATACAGAGAGTATATTCTCTGATTGATACCAGGCGCTGTGGTCCGGAAAGAACCTTGCTTTCATTTCTCTTCCTCTGCATAAGTGTAACTTTGGTGAAAGCGACATTTTCAGACCTGCCCTTCTTAAGTTTTTTAATAAACCAAACTCATCTGGATGCGTTTAGATCAGCCGTAGTCAGGCCGTGAGTCAGGCGGAGTGTAGAAGCTCAAAAAAAGCCAAGCTGATGGATCATAAACCCAAATAAACAGCTCTGGGAATGTGCGATCGGCTGAAATGTCCTGATTATCCTTTTGCTCTCGGACAATTCATTAAGACAGGTTTCTAATTTGTGCCGCCGTCTGCACTCTTGGAAAGTCCCTTCGACGGCGGGTCAAACTGCGGCCCCTCGAATGCGGCGCAGTAAACAGTTTTAAAAAGAACCCAATAACAAAGCCACAGTTTTAGTCTGTCTCTCTCTAATTCCCGTCCAAAGAGCCAAGATGTTATTTGGCGTGTTCGTCAGAGCTTTGTTGTTGCTTTTTTCTCCTCTCAGCGCTCTCGTTTTTTTTTCTAAACCATCAGTTAGCTGCTCCGTCTTGCAGGTTTTTTTCTGTTGGTGACAGACACCCTCTCATCATGCTCCTGTCCTTTAACTCAAACCAGCTCATAACCCTATTTTTGGAAATGTACTGAGGTCTTTTTTTTTTTTTCTTTATTTCTTATTTCTTTGTTTTTTTCCCTTCTTTCTTCTTCCCTTTAACATCTGATCACCTCCAGCTGTTTACATACAGCTCATGGTGCATAAGAACTGTTCAGACCTCCAGCACGACAACCGCTGACCTACAAGTCAGGAAAATGCGTCGGAATCGGTCCTATACTGTGATGTGGTCACAAACCGTTTACTAACGAGGCTCTGATTCACGTTAGACACTTTGATCTGACTCCATCATCACTGAAGATTCTCCAGGACTGTCTTTTATTGTGTCCAAGGCTTATTAGTGCACTAATTAGTAGTTGTGGTGTCTATTTGCTGTTCAATATCTGCTCTGATCCCGAGCTCAGGTTACTGTCTGTGTGGAATCGGATACGTTTTCCCCCTTTGGATTGTGGGTTTTCTCCAGGTTTTCCAGATTCCCTCCAAAACATGCTAGAAATAGAGTAGATTAGCTTTGTTTAAAGGTGGGGTCTCCGATGTTTGAGAAACGCTTCAGAAAACTGAGTCGGGCCGACAAACTAAACAAAAATCAAAACAAACGTGTAGCCAATGAGCAGAAAGGGGCGTGTCTTGTCAATGTGGGCGGAGAGAGTGTTCAGTGCGCATGTGTGACATTAGCAGAAAGCGGTTTTAACATTGACATGGAGGATAAAAACAAAGAAAGAAAGAGAAGAAAGACTTACGATAAGGTAAGAAGTAGGACGTGTTAATATAGGATCAGCTTTCCAGCGCTGGAGAGAACTGAAGGAGCAGGAAGTTGGTCACATATTCACAGATTGGAGTTTCCTGAGTCAATAACTCCTGAGCTAAACGCTGTTACTACACAAATAACACCTCTTTTCTATCGTAGTAATGTAGAGACGCAGCTACAACCGTGTTTTGTGTAGTAACAGCGTTTAGCTCAGGAGTTATTGACTCAGGAAACTCCAATCTGTGAATATTTGACCAACTTTACTTAAGACGCCGAGGCGCTTTTTTCCTTCTCGATAGGTGAGTAACGTTGGTTTTGTTTTGTTACACAGAACTAATATATGCCTTTGTCCTTTACATGATTATGCTTGTGTGTCATTTTTGCTTGTTTGTTTATCTACAATCGTATTGTTCTTCACTTCAGCTATGATAAAGACACACTTCTTTCCGTTAGTTGCCTGGGTTACGTATGTATGTGTGGGGCGGAGCTATCGATGCGGGGTGGGACCCATTTGGGTTAGGGGCGTGTTTGTTTTGGTGATTTTATATGTCAACATTGGCTTTCAAACAACGGAGACCCCACCTTTAATTGACACCGAGGGGCAATTAAACAAAGCTAATCTACTCTACTACTTCTAGCATGTTTTTCCGGGATGTTCCTGAAGATGACTGAACCTGGTTATACTTTTTAGCCCCTGCCTGCGTAATTAAACCATAAATACACTTGAGCATTAAGTCCTTTTTGTAACTCTTAATATCAATCTGGAAAGAATTGACAATCAGTTTTCCACAGAAATGGAATACGAAGGCGTTGGTGATGATTATTGACCGATACATCTATACTTTTTCTCTTTTTAAGTAGAATTATGTTATTTTACACAATCTTGGACTTATCTAAAATTTTGTCCCGACAAAACTCCAGCACCTGAATTTTTGGTGTGGTGATATAAAGCGCTAAAATCCTCAAAGTCGAGAATTCTCTGGAAATCGTGTGTCAGTGCCGAGGAATGATGATTGAACTATTTGACTGAACGCTACGCAAACCTCTGGGAGAAACTTTGCTATTAAAACACGCCGCTGCGCTTCTTCTCTCTTTCTTTCCCGGTTTCATATTCTGCGCTGCCTCAGCACTTTTCTCCGCAAATGCGGTCGGATCCTCGGCAGCCGAGGCCTCGGTCGCTCGCTCCGAGCACAGAAACATGCACACATTGCTAAAAGGCAAAGCTTTGGTCATGTGCAGGTCTCACCCTGACGCAGTTCCTGCGGTATGTCTGACAGCAGCATGAAGGACGAGTGTGAGGACTGAAATCCCAGAAAACACAAACAGCTCACGGCTCCGATTCCCAGGAGACATACGATGTGATTATTGTTGTTATGTGGAGAAGTTAAAAGAGACATGATCTGAGGAGCTCCCAGGAGAACAATGTGTACATGGGGGTCATGTGACCTAAGCTTTGCTGGTGGATTGGAATGAGGAGTCGGTGAAAATGCTGCAGTTAAATCACAATGCTGACTCAGTCGACTCATTGGAGCTACAAGTCTCAGGGTCCATGGAGATCATTACAGGGACTCTATTGTTAATTAAGTTGATTATTTTGAGTTGAATCGGTGAAGTTGGCTCAGTGGTGCAAATTCAGTTGCCATGTCATAGCTTCAGTTTCAACTCGGTGACATTGACTTAGTGAAATTGATTCACTGGAGCTGATTCAGTTGTCAGGCAACAGATGACTCACTACATTTGACTCAGTGGCTGATTCAGTTGTCACACCGTATTCGACTCAATATATTTGACTCGGAGAAGCATAATTTGTCGTCACAGTATATTGTCTCAGAATGTTTGATTTATTGGAGCCGATTCGTTGGACTTAATAATCCTGACTCTTGATGATAATGCTGGCTCGGAAATTTGACTTAAGTTTTATTCACTTGTTTGTTTGTCTCACTCTATAGTTGAAATTGATTCAACTTATCTGATAAAGTTGATTCGTCTCACTGAATCGAATCCGTGGGCCTGATTTATTTATTTGACCCAGTAAAGTTCATCCACTTGATTTGATAAAGTTTGTCTCACTCAAGTTGGCTCAGTAGAGTTGACTCAATGGGGCTGTTTCAGTCATTTTCTGTCAACTTTCAATTAGTTTAACTTGTATTTAGTTTGTCTGCCTAAATCGAGTTGACTATGATTAAGTTCAAGTCAAAATACATCAGTGAGTAAAAGTTGACTCACTAGTGTTGACTCATGGAATATGAATCAGTTAAATTAATTCACTTGACTCAGTGAAGCTGAAATTGACTTGGTTAAAATTGCATTTGGTTAAGTATTGTTTAGTCGTGTGTTTGTGTGTGTGTGTGTGCATATGCATGCTAAACCTGTAGCAAATTACAGCCATATATTTTTTTCTCTTTTCTTTTGCTCACACACACACACACACACACACACACACACACACACACCCATGTCTCCACCCTCTGAGTATAATTGTCTCATCTGTGTGTCTCTGTATTTGTCTGCTGTATCATTTAGTGTGTGTGTGAGCGTGTGTGTACACGCAAATCCATTGTCTCGGCTCGGCTCGTTTCCCTCTGTCCCAGAACCTGAGGATGTTTAATGACACACTTTATTTTAAACACATGACATTGTGGGTTTTTTTTTTAAAGCTATTCTAAAGAATATTTTCCAGACAGACGTTTATATTCATTCCGCTGTCATTAGTGGGATCTAGACGTAATTATATACTGTCATGTGTGACACAGACCCAGACAGATGGGGGAAGACTAGAGGAGAGAGAGAGAGAAAGAGAGATAGAGAAAATAAAGCAAAGAGACAGAAATTTGCGTTCCTTCAAAACCAGACTGACCTCTAATAACCTTTAGCATATAGAAATCTGTTCGTTTAATCGTAACGCTGCCCTGAAATGAGCCGTGTACTGTATATGGGAAGCTGGAAGTCTTATAGAGTTGAAGCTGATACTCAGTCTGCCTGTAGGGGGAGCTGCAGAGCAGAGTTTTGTGAGCGACTGTATCTTCATCTACGTAGAAGAAAATAGCATAGGTAGCGTAGGGTACGTGAGTGTCAGAGATCCACAACGAAACGTAGCTAAAACAGCAATTATCAACATGAAGCTCCGCCCACTTTTCTGTCATCATATGTTTGTCTATATCACCTGGTGGTATTATAAATAAACAGGTGTTTATCAGATCAGATATGGGGCTCTGTAATGTAATGTTCAGCTAATTACTGAGTTAAAGGTGGGGTCTCCATTGTTTGAAAGCCAATGTTGACATTTAAAATCACCAAAACAAACACGCCCCTAACTCAAATGGGTCCCACCCCTGTTTTGATAGCTCCGCCCCAACACATACACCAGACAAGTATAACCCAAGTATAACCCAGACAACTATTGTGGCGGAACCTGTTGGGGCAGCTGACAGAGGGGATATTTTTATTAATAAATGAACACAATGAGTAATACTATGGTAATACACATGTGTTTGTGTAGTACTGTGTGTTGTAGTGTGAAAGTTTTAGCTCCGTTTCACGCGGAAGACGTTCAGTTCTCTCCAGCGCTGGAAAGCTGATCCTATATTAACACGTCCTACTTCTTACCTTATCGTAATCCTTTCTTCACTTTCTTTCTTTGTTTTTATCCTCCATGTCAATGTTAAAACCGCTTTCTGCTAATGTCACACATACGCACTGAACACTCTCTCCGCCCATATTGACAAGACACGCCCCTTTCTGCTCATTGGCTACACGTTTGTTTTGATTTTTGTTTAGTTTGTCGTCCCGACTCAGTTTTCTGAAGCGTTTCTCAAACAACGGAGACCCCACCTTTAATTTATAACTGATAACTCAGTTTCTCAGCTGAACCAGGCTTAACACCTGCACGTTTATTAACAAGTACATCAGTGACATGAGGCATCAGTCATCAGATATCAGCTACATCTATATTTTTGTATATGTTTGTGAACCTATTTTAAGGTAAACGAGACAGACAGATGGATAGAGAGAGGGAGGGAGAGAGAGAGAATACCAACACTCCCACACACACACACACA
>NC_083480.1:17340103-17342603 GCF_030014155.1 Tachysurus vachellii | reverse complement strand
GGGTTTCTCTGAACCTTTAGCGTTGCACTTGACCAGCTGCTAACTAGCTCAATGCTAACTAGCTTGCTAGAAGTTCGTAGCTTGTCGTTTCCAACCTCTGACTAGAAAAATGTTCAGTCCAGCAAGTGACGTCAAACCAACACAGCCGCTCTCAGCAAACCGAGCAGTGTCAGTAAAAGTTAATATTACGTTAAGAATACAGTAAAATGAAAGAATCAGTGTATTCACAAAGAATTTTAGATAAGTTCACTGTGTGTGTGTGTGTGTGTGTGTTTGAGCCTCGTAGCTTTGTTCTTCAGACCCTGAACTCGTCTTGGATGATTGACTACATCTGAGGTAAAAAGAGGAACGTTGTTGTAAATGAGATTTTCCGCTGAGATTTGCGTTACATTCCCACTGATGGGGTCGGTATCCTGGAGCCGGTGTGGCTGCAGCGGGAACGTTTAGACAGCCGAGAATGTGGGTCAGCTTCCAGACACACACACACACACACACACACATCCCAGCGGACTACAGCTGGGCTACAGGATCTGATCTAGGACCAGTGTGTAGGACGTGTAGATTTCAGGTTTTTACACCACAGCGCTGTCGAATTCTGGATTCTGATTGGTCGGAAGGTTTTGATTTCATTTTCTACAACAGCAGATCTGCGTTGTTGTTGTTGTTGTTGTTGTTGTCGTTGTTGTTGTTACAGGAACATAATATTGGGGTGTAAATAAGATAGAAATAGGATTCAGAGCTCAGAATGAAAGTTTGCTGATTGCTGCCTCTATTTTGAATCACGAATCAAAGTCAGAATCAAAGCTTTGCGCTTTGAGTCGTAAATAGGAGTCAAATATTAGATTTAGATTTAAAATTAGAGTCAGTGTTAGGAGTCACGGATCAAAGTCGGTGCTCGGTCACAAGTCACAAATTAGACTCATGAATCAGAAGAGTTTGTAGTTTTGAGTCAAATCAGAGTCACGGCTCCGAGATGTAAAAGGTACTTCTGTTCGAGTCAGATAACTAAGAAGCTCTTGGACTTTTCCACATGAAGGTGCGGTCGCTTTCTCTCCAGTTCTCTACAGTGGGGATAAAAACAGGCTGCTGGAAGCTTGTGTGTAAAAATGGTTTCTCCCTCTGGGTTACGGGTTTAAGCTCCTGCATGAAGGGGTGAAGACGACCTACTGTAAGGAACCAGTCCAGAGAGAGACATACATCAACTCACTGAACTCTCTCTCTCTTTCTCTCTCTCTCTCTCTCTCTCTCTCTCTGTCTCTCTCTCTCTGTCTGTCTGTCTGTCTGTCTCTCTCTCTCTCTCTCTCTCTCTCTTTCTCTTTCTTTCTCTCTCTCTCTCTGTCTCTTTCTCTCTGTCTCTCTCTCTCTTCTCTCTCTCTGTCTGTCTGTCTCTCTCTCTTTCTCTTTCTCTCTCTCTCTTTCTCTCTCTCTCTCTCTCTCTTTCTCTCTCTCTCTCTCTCACTCTCTCTTTCTCTCTCTCTCTCTCTCTCACTCTCTCTCTCTCTCTCTCTCTCTCTCTCTCTCTCTCTCTCTCTCTCTCTCTCTCTCTCTCTCTCTCTCTCTCTCTCTCTCTCTCTCTCTCTCACTCTCTCACTCTCTCTCTCACTCAGATCAAAATATACTAACATTGTAGATGAACACAGCAGATTTCTTTGCTCTAAGGATGTATACGCTTATCTTTCCATCTTCCCCTCGTTCACGTTTCTATAAAGTGAATCTTTATGGATTTCGTTACACGTGTTTGAGTCTCGGTGGAAAAATCCGTCGAGGCCATAAAGAGAGAGAAAGAGGGAAAGAGAGCGTTCTGCAGAAGTGTGCTGCTCTCAGCATAAAGATGGGATGACTAGAGCATTTAGAGCACGTCAGCACAAATTCATTTCTGTGTGTGTGTGTGTGTGTGTGTGTGTGTGTGTGTGTGCGGGTGTGTGTGTGCTTGGGGGGGGCTGCTTTAACCTCACACTACATCTGTATGAACTACATGGCTGAGGTCATGCTTTAGGTGTGTTACAGCACAGAGATCAAACACTATTAAGCTTCATTAAAGTAGAAACCCACACACACACACACACACACACACACACACTCACACATTTGTATAGTATATGAAAATGTAAAAAGACCAAAGAAAAGAGTTTAACACTAGTCTGAAGAATAGAGAACAAGCAAAAAAAAAAAAAAAAAACCTATTGAGAGAGCCCTGAGGTATACCACAATTTATGGCTGTCCATAAAGTGGAAATCTTACTAAAAATGTTATGATGTTTCAGGTTAAGATGGTCGCTATACAAATGGCCTCTTTAACAGTCCCCAAAGATCTGCCAGAGTCAGTTATATCTAACGTATTTGCCCCTCAGGCTGTCTCCATGAATCAGAGAATCAGTCCTTGTTCCAGTCTGGCCAGTAGCTCGGCTTCGCCCCCTCCTGGCAGCCCCTGCTCCACTCTTCCGGCTGGTGGTTCAGGCAGCGCCGGTGCCTACGGCTCCATTACGAGTCCCACGTCTACT
>NC_083480.1:17330103-17332603 GCF_030014155.1 Tachysurus vachellii | reverse complement strand
ACATTTCTCCAGAGGTTTCTGCTCATATAAACACATCTGGCAAGAAATATTCCGTTTGGTACACGACATTATCCCGCATGTGGCTCATGACCTTCACGCTCGGTGTGCAGCAGTCACCCAGAGTACAGTAATCATCACTCTCAGGCTGATTTAACATCAACTACCATCCAGTGTATGGAGTCGTGTGATTCAGGTGGATTACAAATAAAGCCTGTGGAAATGCAGTCGGAGGAAACAGTCGCTTACAATGATGTGATTTTTGCACAAGATATTTGTCCTGATAAAACAGGATGTAATCTTCAATTATAAAATCAAACAATACAATAAAAATTTTGCGTGTGTGTGTGTGTATGTGTGTGTTCAGACGTTTAAAAATGAACATTAGCAGCCTAATAAAAACCTGATAAAACGTAATAAACAATAGCTGATTATTTTACTAATAAGAATTTTACTAATTTTGATACAGAAACATATCACTTCAGGATATAAATAATACATTTTAAATTTATCACATAAAAATAAGTGGAGAACGTTTTAGAAAATTTTGATCTGGCTACTAAATAAAGCTACGCTTTGCTAATATACTGGGGTGTGTTTGTGACCAGTTTGTGTCTCAAAACACTAAGAAGGTTTAGAGGAGTTATTTTTGTTAGATAAATGGACAGAACGGTTTAATTATTTACCTTCTTCACTTGTAGAATAGCATTTTATCCAGTGTGGACTGTTCATGTGTGTGAGATGTTTCACTGTGTGTGTGTGTGTGTGTTCAGGTGGTGGCATATCACTACTGCCAGGCGGATAATGCCTACACGTGTCTGGTGCCTGAGTTTGTACACAACATCGCGGCGTTGCTGTGTCGAGCTCCTCAGCTGCAGGCATACAGAGAGCTGCTGCTGCGACAGCCGCACCTACAGAGCCTGCTCAGCCTGCGCTCCTGCGTCCAGGAACCAATCACAGCCTTCACACGCGGCCTGCTCGAACCACTGCACACGCTGCACAGGGGTGTGTATACACAAACAAACACACACACACAAACACACACACAAACACACACACACACACACAGCAGACAATAATCTCTGAGTTATTAATTTCACAGAAAATTGACCAGAGTGTAACTTTCTTACATTAGTGTGATGTTAGCATAAATTAGTGTGAGATTAGCATAGATTGTAGTGATGTTAGCATAAATTAGTGTGAGATTAGCATAGATTGTAGTGATGTTAGCATAAATTAGTGTGAGATTAGCATAGATTGTAGTGATGTTAGCATATATTAGTGTGAGATTAGCATAGACTGGTGTGATGTTAGCATAAATTAGTGTGATATTAGCATAGACTGGTGTGGTTAGCATACATTAGTGTGAGATTAGCATAGACTGGTGTGATGTTAGCATATATTAGTGTGAGATTAGCATAGATTGTAGTGATGTTAGCATAAATTAGTGTGAGATTAGCATAGATTGTCGTGATGTTAGCATATATTAGTGTGAAATTAGCATAGACTGGTGTGATGTTAGCATAAATTAGTGTGAGATTAGCATAGACTGGTGTGATGCTAGCATAAATTAGTGTGAGATTAGCATAGATTGTCATGATGTTAGCAAATATTAGTGTGAGATTAGCATAGATTGTAGTGATGTTAGCATATATTAGTGTAAGATTAGAATAGATTGTAGTGATGTAAGCAAATATTAGTGTGAGATTAGCATGGATTGTAGTGATGTTAGCATAAATTAGTGTGAGATTAGCATAGATTGTCATGATGTTAGCATATATTAGTGTGAGATTAGCATAGACTGGAGTGAAGCTAGATAATATTAGCAGTTAATCCATGTATGTTAATGTTGCTAGTTCGCTAAACTATGGTCAAGCTGTGCTTCTTGTGTATTCCTAAGTGTAATAAGTGAACCTAGTAAATGTGTGATGTGGTGGTCCTGTTTCAGAGCGTAAGGTGGCATGTGACGAAGATCTGATCGTCCTGATCGACGGCCTGAACGAAGCCGAGTTCCACAAACCAGATTACGGAGACACCATCGTTTCCTTCCTGTGTAAAACCATCGAGCGTTTCCCTCCATGGCTCAAACTGGTGGTGACAGTCAGGACCTCGCTACAGGTGTGTGTATAACACACACACACACACACACACACACACACACACACACAGAGCAAACATTTTCCTAAGGCAACGTCAGGGGAAAAAATCCTGTGGTGAATTTGGAATTATTTTAATGTTATTGTTATGTTAGCATAGACTGAAATGAAGTTTACATAGTCAAGCCTGATATTAGCTTAGAATGTTGTGAGCTTAGAAAGTAAGTAACGCTACAGTTTACCTACAGTTTAGAACGGTTACTACAGACTAGCACGACGTTAGCATAACCAACCACACCTCCCCCGCACTCTCTCTCTGTTAGGATATCACTCGTCTACTGCCGTTTCACCGGATCTCTCTGGACCGTCTGGACGAGAGCGACGCGATCGACTCGGACTTGCAGGGT
>NC_083480.1:17292603-17325103 GCF_030014155.1 Tachysurus vachellii | reverse complement strand
ATAACTCCATGTCATTTTATATACAGTATATCTCCACATTATGTGTTTTATTCATGAATCTAGTCTCTGATCTCTATGACTCCGCCCACAGGTGCGTCATTAGCCCTGATGGATAAGGAGGGGCTCACGGCTCTGAGCTGGGCGTGCCTAAAAGGCCACCTCCCATTGGTCCGTGCGTTAGTGGAAAGAGGAGCAGCGACGGCTCATGCCGACAAGAGCGGCCGCACGCCCCTGGACCTTGCCGCCTTCTACGGAGACTCGGAAGTGGTGAGAACGGTTCCCTCGCCCTTATGTCTTTTTCCTGCGCCATAGTAATTGGACTGAAATGCTAAGTCTTTAATGTGTCTGTACTGTATGTGCACATGCAGGTACAGTTCCTGGTGGAGCATGGTGCCATGATCGAGCACGTAGACTACAGCGGAATGAGGCCTTTGGACCGAGCTGTGGGCTGCAGGAACACATCGGTGGTGGTGGCCCTGCTGAAGAAGGGTGCCAAGATAGGTGAGAGAGACGGGGACCTGACGGAAGATGTTTTGAAGCGAACACACCACAGCACTAACACTCAATTTCTATAAGAGCAAACGCCATACAGTAGATTTCCATATTAGTCCTGAGGGCTTGTAAGAGAGGGTGTATTTAAATATTAAGTAGCTTAAAATGTGTGTGTGGTGGATTCAATGTCTATTCAGAAACTAGGTGGGGGGGAAATAGGTACACCATTCCTTCTTTCACAACTCAGGTGTGTCTATCATGCCTATTGCAAGCTGTTGCATTAAAGAGATCTGGTGAAATAAAGAAGTCTTTTGGACACATTATGTAAATGTTACACTACACCAAACCCCAGTTTTTCAGCTAAATGCATTGACAGTGTTGCAGCCACTAACACTGCTGCTGCTTCTTTTAACCCTGCTGCCCTTCTTTCATCTCATGCATTTTCACACTTGGTTTTGTCTCACGCTCTTCCTGAACGTTACTTAACCCTCTCCCCGGGCCGACATTGAGCTCGAACCCTGCGGTAATTCCTTTACCTCACTCCCCCGTATCCCTGTCGCTTGCGTAACCTCCCCCTCACCTCCCTCTCTCTCTCTGTAAGCAGGATGTCAGACCCTTCCCAGCAGGGCCAGAGGTAAAGCCCTTTGTGTGTGCACCCTTATCTTCAATCTTCAACCCTTATTTGTATGTCTGTGATCCACTCCACTTCAGTACCCTACTTGGATGGTCTCCTTGTCTGTGTTGTCTTTGTACCTGCTTTTAGATCAAATACAAATCAGTCCTGTATTTAAGAAAGTGATTTTTGATGGATGCTGTTATCATGCCTGCCCTAATAACGGGCCGATCCCAATCCCTGCCCACACTTGGTTACTGTTGCTATGTAGGTCAAACTTCTGAAAAACGAAAAAAGTCCAGTGATCGGTTTTGGGAATCAGAAAAGGTTGTGAAGTCAGAAGTCAGAAGGTTGAAGTCGATTACATTTTCTGAAACAGCTGCTCTAACAGCCACAGGGGCGCATAAACATTTGAGGACTTGCTGTAAGAGAAAATGAATCCACTTTGGTATGGTAATGTTATCACTGCTTTCTATCAACAGCATGCCCCTAAGTATTTTAGTCCTTATTTATGACCTAGATGAAGAAAACGAAACAAAAACCATCTGTTGTAAAACACTTATGCTCTCAGATTGAACTTGTCCAATAGCAGCATGAAACAGAAGCCTTGTGTTGCATTCGCCTGCAGCTCCAAACTCATTTTTGACTAGAAAAGATCATAAAAATGGTCCCAAAGTTCTTCTCAACGCTGGATTGACACTAGCAAGTGATGTCATATCAACATGGCTTCTGAGTTAAGTCGAAGGCAACATTAGTAGAACAGTCCATGACCACTAGCTTTTGATTACCGTACGGTAATTGAGACTAGGCCGCTAGTCTCAACAACAGCTAGATACAGTTAACTCTCCACAGACGGCATTCACTAAATTCCAGGGGTTTCGTTACCACGATGTAAAGTGGGCGTGTTCTTTCAAAAAAAAAACAGCATACTACGAAGGACAAAACAGTCATACAGGTAGATTTATTTTAGAAAACAAACAAACAATCGAAAACTACGGTTAGGGTTAGATTATCAAATAGGCCACGCCTACTCGATGACGCAATATCTGTTACGCTGTTCTGAAATCCCCGGAAATAAGTGCGTCCCCTCCACAGATAGCTAACATCGTTCCCCTGACATATGATTTGACCATATCAAAATATGTCCATGAGAAATGCCAGTGAACCTACAATGGTGCTAAACCAGGGTCATGGCAGACAGCAAAGGTTACCAAGCAGAGATTCAATGGGCAAGCAACTAAGATGGATCTTGGGATTGGTCAGTTCTAACCTGAAGACACATATGCATGGGTGCATTGTGCATGAGTGCATGTCTGGAAATGCATGAACGATGGTGACGGACTGTTTCTCCATGCACAATGAACACTTCAGGAAACGTCTACTCTTCACAAACTCTCATTTGTTGCATGGTTTGCAGAGCTTCCTGCTCAGCCTGCTTGATCTTTCTTGTCTCCTTTTAGTTTGATATCAGAGACCGTCTCAGTACCAATGTGTAAAATTGAGTTTGGGATCTCATCGTCTAGTCCATAATGCAAATTATTAGGGAAATACAGTAATCATTTGCATACCAGTCAGCAAAATTAGTGATGAAGCAAATGTTGTCTACTATTGTACATGCTACTGTTCAATAAATCACTGAGAATATGATGAGGCAAATCTCCGCCCATCTTCTTGTGACAAATGCAAAATAGATTCTTAGAGTTTACCTGTGTAAAGCTGTACAGGTGTGCAGTAGCAGTAAGCGATGCCACTAGTACTCCTTTTCCACCAAAAAGACCCGGGTGCTGGTTCAGAGCTAGCACTGGTGCTGGTTCAAAGTTGGTTCTACTGGCGAACCTTCTAAGAACCGGTTTGCCTTTCCATCGGTTAGAGAGCATCACAGAGCCGAGTCTGACGTCACTGTATACGTGTCACGTTACACAGCAACGTTAGCGCAGCAGCGACAAACACAAACACATCAACAATGGCGGATGTTGCTTTACTGTTAATGCTCATGGCTTTGTGAACCTACATTAACACCCAAACGCGGCGAATCCAACGTGTACGTGCAGCTCCATGTAATCTGTATAAACGGAGGTTGTAATCGAGAAAGTACATAACGTTATTTTATCATTAACACAGAAAAAAGTTAGCCTTAGCATGTAGCTAACTACTATCATGTGTGCTGATAATGTATCATATCGCGGTAAAGTAAAAGTGTATTAAACATTAGTATACTTAAGGTACATCATCATATGCGCTAACAGTAGCCCCGCCCCCAGCCCCGCCCACAGCTCCAGACACAAGTGGTTCTTAAGTCTAGACCAGCAACGTTTTGGTGCTACTTAAGAACCACTTTTCCTGGTTCAGAGCCGGTGCTTTGGCTGTCGAAAAAGAAAGAACTGGTTCTAAATTAGGCTCCGAACCAGCACTCAAACTACCTCGGTGGAAAAGGGGCATAACTGGGTTCTGGTACATCGACAATTCCAGGGTGTTGGCGGACGAATACTTCTTCTTTGGAGTCAGGGCTAATCATCCCCGATGTGGATAGCATAATAGGCCATACTTTTAGCATACATAGCGATAGGGTCGAAGGGTTGGACAACCTGGAGGCACTTCTGGATTTGTATCTAAATGTATATTCAGAGTTTCACCCCCTCCATTAGCTGTGTTGTTGAACTCAGCTAGGGAAATGTGTTGTGCATCCTGTATTGTGGTTGTTTAACCACTCATTGTCTTTCTTTTGTTGCTGGACATTTGCAGTTTTGTGAATACTGTCTATGTATTTCTATATGGAGTTTCTGTGCTTCACTGGTTCTCAGTCTGGGTTTTGAAGTGCACTCGCACCACTGCAGCTGGCACAATATTTCAGCTATTTGCTGAGCCATTTATAAATAATTTCAGAGGAAGGAAAACACTAAGTAATACATTATATTCACACAACAGGCAAAGAAACAACTTTTTTAATGTGTTAGGGTTAGGGTTAGGCTAAGGGTTAGAGCTGTGATTTTAATCACAAGCAAACAGTTAGCGTGACTGATTCCTCAGACCAGTTCTAATTCAATCAACTTTAATTCTTACCTGCAATTCATTCATGGCACTACAGCACCTACACTAAGAACCACTGACAATATGGATTTAATCTCTTATTTACCAAAGACAAATATATAAAGATGTTGTGTCTTTTTGATGCTTTTGAATGAACTGCTTGTTCCCATCTAGCATGTTAGCATGCTGTCTCAATCCACACACTTACTTTTTGGCTACAGGTCCAGCAACATGGGCCATGGCCACCTCCAAGCCTGACATCATGATTGTCCTCTTAAGCAAGCTGATTGAGGAAGGTGATGGATTCTACAAGGTCAGTTTCTCTCCAAACATTGAATAATTACTTTTAAATACCTTTACTCTTTTCTACCTTTACTCTTACCCACCCACCCTCACCCTCCAACTACATTCTATCTACCTACTTCTTTTCATTCTTTCTTTTGTGCTTTTTTTTTCAATTTACACTCCTTCTTGCCTTTATATAAACCTACCTCCCTTCTGTCCTTCCTTTGCGTCTAGATACACACACTAAAGCTGTCTTTCTTTTATTTATTCTTAGCTATTTAGCCATCTTTCTTTCACACTTCCTTTGCTTCTCAGTACCCAAAATTTCTCATTTCTACCTTCCTTCTTTTCTTTCTCCCATATCCTCTTTCATTATCTTCCTCTCTTCTTACTTTCCTTCCTTTAGGTTTTCCTTTATATCTTCTCTATTTCCATTTCCCCCTATTTACCCCTATCTTCCCTGCTTGCCCACGTTTGCCCCAACTACTGTACTTCTTCCCTTTCATTCTATCCACTTTCCCTCTTTCTTACCTTCCTTTCCTCCTTTCTACGGTTGAACCTTCCCCGGTTGTCTTTCATCCTTGCTCTTTGCCGGTGTAAATCCATACCTTCTAACTTCTGCCTCTTCCTCATACCTTGTGTTTTACCTACCCTTCTGCCAACTTACCCAACATCCTTCTTTCCGTTCTTCCTTCTTTCAGGTTCCACTCTAACATTCTAACAGATACGTTTACATTTATTTCGTATATTTTCTTTAACAGAAAGGAAAAGTGAAGGAAGCAGCCCAGCGCTATCAGTACGCTCTGAAGAAGTTCCCTCGCGAAGGTTTCACCGAAGACCTGAAGAGTTTCCGTGAGCTTAAAGTCTCCCTACTGCTGAACCTGTCCCGCTGCCGCCGCAAAATGAACGTTAGTAGCCGGTTATTGGTTCTAGTTTTTATTAACTGCCTTGAGAGTGTCAACTTTTTATGCAACATGAAGCAAGATGACTCGTACAGTATGTACGTATGCATGTAAATTTTGTTTAGTTTTAGTTTTTTTTTTCATTTTAGTGTAACGTGCAGTGCAACCCGTACTGCTTTAGAATATCTGTCATTCCTTTATTTGTAATTTTAATCCAAAAGTGAGGCAGAATCCTGTCGAGGCATAAGATTAAAAAAAAAGTGCTTACATCTGACCAACATCATCACTTTTCATCCCAACCATTTTTTTTTTAGTTTCAGATTTGTTTTTTTGTTTTTTGTTTTTTTTAACCCCTGTATAAAAGAAAGGATTTGGTTTATGTTCAGATTATATATACAGTGTATAGGTAGGTATAGTCTAGGTATATTTGCAACAGTTGGAGCAGAAAAATGTCACTGTGTTAAAAGCACCCCCTGGTGGAGATGAATATATTGCTTTATAGTATGTTGGTCTGTTCTGTGTGTGTGATTGTGTGTGTGTGTGTGTGTCTCTTATCAGTGTACATGTGAAAACTTCCACATTTTTGGCTTACGTTGAGGCATTTTTGCACATTTACATTCATAATGAGTGTGTCCATGATGTTAAACCATCATTTGTATGTTCATAATGAGTGTATCCACATCACACCATGTACTGTATGTTTGTATGTATGAATGTATGTGTTTGTGTGTATGCTTGTGACTATCCCTACATGCCTCCACGCGTATGGCTCTGTGTAATGACTGTCGGCCCTGTTGTTGCTTGCAGGACTTTGGCATGGCGGAGGAGTTTGCCTCCAGAGCTCTAGAGTTGAAACCCAAATCCTATGAGGCCTTTTACGCACGAGCCCGCGCCAAACGCAGCAGCAGGTAACTGTAGCAACAAAAAGGAAGGGCGCTGGGACCTAAACCTCCTACGTTTAATCTAGTCTGGACTTAGTAATGAGGTGAAATCTCACCTGGTAGTGTTACCCTAAGGATAAGGAGGCTCATTTTCATACATTTCAACATTATTTTTATTCTGCAGACGTTCCATCTGTCGCATCACATCTTTATTTGTACATTTTCAGATTATTTTTATGATTAACACACAGAAAATACGATCAAATGCTGCCAATGCTATGTTGCTGGACTGTGAGCAGTGTACAGTATTCGGGTGAAGGGTTTCTAGAGCTGCAATGATGTAATGAAAATGAAAAACTGTTATTAACAATATCGCTCTACAGTGGAGCCCCTAAGGCCACGTTCACACTGCAGGTAAAAGTGGCCCAAATCCGATTTTTTTGGGGTCAAGTGACCAGGTCAGACTCCTTCAGGATTAATGTGAACACTCAAATCTAGCCCAGATCTGATTTTTTCAAATCAGATCTGGGCCACTTCCATCTGTGGTCCTGAATCAGACCCAAATCAGATTTTCTCCAATGTGGCTGCAGTGTGAACAGCCAAGGCGAATTTGATGCGACTTTTACGTCAATCTACATCGACATTCCTCACAATTTGCGCCGGCGAAAAGGTGACACAAACGTGACTGGTAACGTGTGTGTTAAGAGTGTTATATAAAGTGGTTACGTGAACCAGCTCATAATGTTTGCATTGAATACATCACATTATAGCATTACATGATATGTTTGCTTGCACCAGATGATACAATACTTCCTCCATAACCTCGCCAACTTTTTAGCGCAACGTCGTGCTGCGTGTGACGTCATTGTTATTGTTCGTTTGCGCATGCGGGTCAGTTCGAAACAGCAAACAGTTCACACTGGTATCTGATATAGGCCACATTTTAAAAGGTAATGTGAACAGCCAAACAAAAAAATCAGATCTGAGCAAAATATCCGAATTGAGCATTAAGACTTGCAGTGTGAACGTGGCTCTAATTAGTTTCTTTATTTCTGAATTTAGCCTAGAATCGGATTTCGATTTCTGGGACCGGAAATGTCACCACTTGTAGGCGTGACATTATAGGACTCACCTATAAACCAAGTATAACATAAAGTGTCCAGTTTAAAGTGGGTCAAAAATCAGATGTCACTCTGTGATGTCTCTCTGTCACTCCCAGCACCACTGATAGTTGACCTTAGGCCAAACAAGATAATTCTAAGATATTGTTGAAAGGTGTTGAAGTCAGCAGTGAGAAATTCTCCGTTATTGCAAAAAAGACTCTTGTTTAACTCTTGGCCATTCAACAAATTTTGCTACTGTCCAGTTCAGTTTAATGTGTCTCACACTCTGTTGTGATCACTCTGACTTCATGTAAGAAAAGGCAATGCCTCAACACACATCAAATCTTGCCTCTCAAGATGTTTCTAGGGGACTTTAAAAAGCAATTAACAAGGCCTACATAGTTTCAGAGGGACTCGCTTTGGTTGAGGTGAAGCCGAGGGCAAGAGCAAGTTTTACTTGCTTTACATGCATTGCAGGCAGCAGAGAGCTGGAAACTTTATATAATTCCCCTTTTAAACAGGTTTTCTATGTATAATTGTCTATAAGTTAGTGTTTTTTGTGATGTTCTCAACATCACAAATAACACATCTCTCTCCTTGTGTAGGCAATTCCACGCAGCCCTGGAGGACCTGAGTGAAGCCATTCGCCTGTGCCCTAATAACCGTGAGATCCAGCGTCTGCTACAACGTGTGGAGGAGGAGTGTCGCCAAGTCGCTCAGCAACAGCAGCTGGATCCACCTCCTTCTCCTCCCCAAGCCCTTCCAATGGTGCCACATCCTCCTCCACTGGAGCCCCGTCTGTCTGATATGGAGCCAGTGCAGGACTTGTTTGAAGAGGATGAAGATTACTTGGAGCGGGACTTGGATGGTCTTCCACTAGCTGTGACTGCTGAGCCTCATTCCAGCCCTTCAGGCCTGCCTGTCATACAGAACATGCCACCTTCCCCAAGCCACTTGCCCTACCTTTCCGGAATCGCTGCCATGAGTCAGTCCTATGATCTGCGGCCAAGTCCTCCAGCCATGTCCTCTCCAACCCGCCAGGGTTACCAGTCTACCACTCCATCACTGTCTCCAACTCATCAGACTCAACACTATCGTCCAAGCCCCCCTCAGACTTCCCCAGCCCACCAGGCCTCCTCTTCATCTTCCTCCTCATCCTACCACTTCAGCCCCCCTCCCTCACCTTTACGCCGTGGTGCCTACACCTCAGAGAATGCAGCCATCTATAGGCCACAGTCTGCATCCGTCAGCTCAAACCGCTATCAACAAGAGGCACTTTCTGGAAGGCCCAAGTCACCGCTGGCAAAAATGGGCAGCCAGCGCTCACTGCAGCAGCAAACCCAGTGGCTCCAGCCAGCCAAAGCCCAGATTGTCCGCACAAATCAGACCAGTGGCTCAGTCCACTCCACCGCCTACTCTCACATGGCTCAGTCCATAAGGGGACATGTTCCAGGGGATGTTGATGAGCTGGGGGAGGTGGCCTATTCAAGCCCTCTGCAGATGCAGGGCAGTGTGTACATAGAAGAGGAGCTCCCACAGAGGCCCTCACATGCATACAGGCCAAATATCACAGGCCCCCGTTATAGTCAAATGGGACCACAGATCAGCCGCAGCCAATCAGCTGCTTATTATCCAGTCCAGCCTCATGAAATTGAGCGCCAGCCTCAGTTATCATCACCAGAGCATCCTCACGGTATGCGTCGCCCACTAAGTGCCACTGGCCCTACACCACGGCCACTCATCCACTCTCAGAGCACTGGCCTGCGCTTTTCACCATCTAGCAGCAGTCTAGCAGCAGGATCCACAACTAATTTAGGTCCAGGCTTCAGGCCCTCATCTTCAGCACAACAGATGGAGATCCCACTGAAGCTGGCATATGAGGGTGGTTACAGTGATGACCTTTCACCAGTTTCTCCACCCCAAGGTACTGACATGCGAGTTTTAGGGGGGACATACCCAGGCGAAGCTCTGCGGGCACGCAGTACACCCTTCATGGGCATCATAGACAAGACAGGACGGACTCAGCAGTTTATTCAGCAACCTTCATCCTCTTCCTCCTCATCGCGCACCTGGGCCGTGTCATCTTTAGACACTGTGGTCTCCAGCCCTGCCACATCACCTGGCAACATGACCTATGGGCACCTTGCCTACTACAATCGCACCAACAATGCCCACAATGGACACCTAGTGGAGGATGACTACTATCGGCCAGATAACACAGGCCGGGTGAGTCAGGCACCCACATACCCGGACATTAAGGTGGCACGAACGCTGCCAGTGTCGCAGGCTTATCAGGATAGCGAATACAGACAGGTGGGGCATGGGGAGCGCCAAGGTCCTTCCTCTCCTATCAAACCAAAGAGGCCCTTTGTTGAGTCCAACGTTTGAGGCACACCTTGTGTATATATATACATGTCCCTCTCACATTGACATAATCTAATCTATAAACTGAACATGACCTAAATGGAGATGTTGTAGAAAGCATCTGCTTTGGGATCAGGAAATGCAGGATGCTTCAGGAACCTCAGAGTGGGCACACATTACTGCAGTATGCTAGCTTTCAACAGTAGTCACCTTAAGCTTTGCTGTTTAGATGAGCAAGAGAACTGCAGAGCATAATGGATACAATTTGCAGGACCTGTACAACCACATCTGGTGATTTAACCATAATATTGCAATGGTATAAATTGCCATTTGTAGGAAATGGTGGAATAGAGCTTCGCAAGAGCCAGTGCATACTCCTGACACACCAAGCTATTTGTTGTTCTTAGTGCATTTAACATTTTTACTGCATTTAACACACATTAAAGGCTAGTTAATTCTGCTCAACTGATTAAACACCCCAGCATACATGGGCAGCCAAGATGCATGCAGACAGATGACTTTGAGGAGCGGAATTCTTTTTCCTGTAGCCGTAGAAGTCACAACAAATTTTAACAGCGCCACAAAAACTCACAAAGACTTTGCAAGCTTGTAAGCAAGCTTTACACAAACCTCTCAGACACCATCACCAAATTATGTATGCTGTGTGGTTGAATAGTGATCAGAGAGCCAGAAAAAGCTGTTCGATTGGCTGTTCAGCGACGCAAACCAGTAAAGTGAAGCGTGTCAAATCAAGCCAAGCAAGTCCTGCTTCAGAGCTAGGCTAGATTGTTTGGGTAAAATGTGTACTCCTAAATACTGTAGTGTGTCGTAACAGTATAGGTACTTGTACTGGTACAACATATACGTGGAATACCAGGATTTGTCTTTTACACAATTCTCACTCTTTTATCTATATTTATATTTGAATTGGAATACAGAATATTGCCCCCTGCTGGTAAGAAAAAGTTATTTTGGCTGTTGAAGCGCATTCGCTGTTTTTTGACATTAGCTTGGTATGTCAGGGTCTAAATGAGTCTAAATGTTTAGTAAGGCCTTAGTTACTCCTCCTGCTTATAAATAACTCGTTACAACATTTTTTATACTTGGTTGAGTGCACAATTAGTCTGAAATCTCGTATCCCAAGAGATCAGGCCAGATTTCGTTCCCCTCCTACCTCTAGCGGAATCGTTGGAATGAGCCATGATGTGGCCGGGCTCTGTCCTTGATCCGAAGCTTTCCTGAAGTCTCATTTGTATATATGGCTGTAAATGCTGATCCCGAACCACTGTGTAAATAGCTAAAGTAAAGATTGAAAATATGGAATATTTAAGTTTAAATTATGTTTGTACAAAATTATATATACATATACATACTTCATTTTGCTCCTGGTTTCGTTGTGCTCAGCGTTCTTGCTCCTGGTAGGTGAATTTTTTACCTGCTTTAAGGACAATTTTTGTTTCATGGAAATGTTTTCTTGGTCATTATAAAAATGCTGTGCTGTGAGTTACCGAACTTCAGGAGGAAACATCATCGTCTCACGTCATGTTCACGTTTATGAAGGTAACAGAGCGTTACACTAGTGTGTGAAATACTTTTATTTGGGAGAGGATGAAGTTATTAAGGAGAGGATTCTTTTCAGTTTTAGACACTTTTCTAGATCGCTTACGTTATTTTACACACATTCACAAAAGGTTATTAATTCTCTTCGATTGTTTTTATTTCCTCATTTTCTTTCTGTTTTCCTTTCTTTCTTTTCAGCATCGTTTCGTTTATGCACTTTTCCCTTTTTTTACGCTATCGGGACCGGAAACTTCGTATCCTTTCTGTTTTAACCGATCGTTTTCAACTGCTGTTTTTTTTTTTTCTAATGTGTTGAAAACCAACTTTTTTATGGCAGATATGTTAAAGATTGTACAAATTGTGCTTAATTATTAAGAACGCATGCTCTTTGCTGAGGCACACGTTGCCGTGTGCTGTTTGGGGGGTGGGTCTGGTGGTGGTGAGATTTTACTTATCATGATACTGATGTAGAAAGGAAAGAGGAAAGGACCGTGCTTCAATCATTTTCCTCCTCCCTTTTTTTTTTCCTTTTCAATTTTATATAAAGTTTTATTTGTATTTTTTTTCTTCAGTCTAAGCTTGCTATTAGCCCAACTCTCTGTACATGGTTTTCAGTAAAACAAGAGTAAAAGCCAGAAACATGAATGCATTTTTGATCCTGTTCTACTGTACAATCAACTGTATGTAATAATGAAATAATGTACTAATTTAAGAATTCAAAGAAATTCCCTCGGGGTGAAAAAACGATCAGTGACTGCACGATTCTTGTTTTAATCCAGGTTACGCATTTAATCTTGATATATTTAAAAAAAAAAAAAAAACAATTCCATGGTAAAACATGAAGTCATTACAAGAGGATTTAACCTTATGATGATTTCCAAGCACATTAAAGGACACGGCAGCTTTTTTTTAACAATCCCTATCTGCTGAGTTTGGTGTGTGTGTGTGTGTGTGTGTGTGTGTGTGTGTGCGTGTGTATTCTCTTAACTAGTTCCAACAACTCGCCTAGCTTGTGCTCTAGATTGTATTTTTCACTCCCAGTAACACAGATGAATTAAAGTTAGCTGTAAACCCAGTTGATGATGAAGCTGTTTGACTTCACTGTAGCTTTAGAGGCTGAACATTAAGATAATCTGAGCTACTTGTGTGACTTTACTCTAAAATGGAAATTCACATTTACAGCATTTGGCAGACTCCTTCCAGAGCGACGCACATTTTTAGATCATTTTATTTATTCAACTGAGCAACTGAGGGTTAAGGGCCTTGTTCAGGGGCCCAGCAGAGGCAGTCTGGTGGACCTGGGGTTTAGGAGGTCACAGTCAGTATTCCAACACCATAAACACTAAACTATTGTACCACATCCCCCTGAAATGCAACACACTGCTTAACATCCCAAACATATTCGACTACACATTTGTTAAACACATCTGGCAGAAGGAGTCATAAAAATATTCATCACACAGGATTTGAGACAGAATTCAACAGCTGGCCTTCGACGTGGATTTATTATAAAGCGAGTGAGTTTGGATGTCTGTTCAGTTTTTTTTTTTTCTTTCACTTTTCTTGCACAGCTCTAATCACACACACGAGCTGCAGATAAAGATCGGGGTGATGAACACACGTGTTTGATTTTACAGTGATGAGTCCTGATATGGTGCCTACAAACACACACAACACTGATGAACAAACAGTCCACAGGAAACACCACCAACACGTTACAAGTACACAGTACAGCTGTGTGTGTGTGTGTGTGTGTGTGTGTGTGTGTGTGTGCGTGCGCAGGGTTTTGGTTTCATCAGTCACTTTACATCAACAGAAATGACTGTTAAGTAAATCAGTGAAGCATAAAAACATGATTCACTATTAAAGACTATTAATTCATAATAATTCCATATTCTAATCATTAACATCCTGCTTTTATATTAAATATCTCCTTTCTTCAACTGATTAATTATTAGATTAGATTATGTCATGATTAGATTATGTCATGACTAAGACTATGCTGAAGGTCTAATAACTCCTTGTTTTAAGATATTCCTGTAGTAAATGTTCTTATTTCACATTAAGGTCTATATATATATTTTTGACTCCTAACACTTGAATCGCTCGTTCTTTCTTCTCGTTTTAATTATTTCAGATCGTTTCGTATTGATCACGGTTAAGTGAATGAACAATAAAGCTATTAATGTGTCGAGACTTCAAATAAACAGACATGAGGATGACGGACGACCCGAGCGAGAATTATGAGCTGATGTTTACTAAACTGTCCATACTGATAGATTGAAGTCAAAGGAAGCGGATAAATCGTGTTAATAGAAAGAAATTAAATCAGAAATTATTTAATCTCTTGAAATTTTAATGAATGAAAGTGGAAATGATTAAATGTTGAAATATTGAGCTCTAATATTTCAGATTATTTACCACTTCCAGTCGTGCAGGTTAAAACCTCCTACTCTTTTCAAACTTGTGGAAATAATGCCATTTAAAATAAATAAATATATAAATAAGGAAGCAGGTTTCACTCTCCTGTTCCAGCCTCTGAAATAAACCACACCTCCAATCCATGCAAAGCACATCTGTGTGGCCCCGCCCCCTTTCCCCCATAAAAACGTAATATTTGATGCATCGTCGCTGTGGTGCACACGGCTGTAAAAACCGCTGCCAGGTTTCATACAGTCCAATAATAATAATGTTAATAATAATAACAACATGGGGCCACGGTGGCTTAGTGGTCATCACATTCACCTCACACCTCCAGGGTTGGGGGTTCGATTCCCGCCTCCACCTTGTGTATGTGGAGTTTGCATGTTCTCCCCGTGCCTCGGGGGTTTCCTCCGGGTACTCCGGTTTCCTCCCCCGGTCCAAAGACATGCATGGTAGGTTGATTGGCATCTCTGGAAAATTGTCCGTAGTGTGTGATTGTGTGAGTGAATGAGAGTGTGTGTGTGCCCTGTGATGGGTTGGCACTCCGTCCAGGGTGTATCCTGCCTTGATGCCCGATGAGATTTCGGCTGAGATCAGGCTCCCCGTGACCCGAGGTAGTTCGGATAAGCGGTAGAAAATGAGTGAGTGAATGAATGAATAACAACAAGGTCACAATTGCAGAAGTGCATTATGGGTATTTGGTCCTCTCTAAGGTAACATATTTGGCTCTGGACCTTTAAGCAGTGCAATGTGTGGGATGTGGAACATGTGGTTAATAAACAGTGCCCTGTATAATACATAAGGATTAGAAAAGAACTTGTTTCTATGGTGACATAAATAATCAAGCTAGGTATTGTACATCCTCTAGTGTCCATCGTTCAGGCACGATCCTGTCCTAGTGCATTATGGGATATCATCCAACAACTGTCCAAGACAAAGCTAAACTGATTTATTATAAAAACCCTAGATTATCTTAAGATTAGATTAGATAAATCCAATCTGTAAACCGCTAACATTTCATTTCATTTTTTTCAGCTCGTGTTTGTTTCTAACGTAGTGACGTCACACACTGGCGGATTAGAGTGTTAGGAAAATGACCAGTTTCCAGCTGGTAATTACAAGTTTTAGGGATGAAAACATGTAAACACAGCATGACATGTACGTGTAATTATAAGTCATCTGTCTGGGAGAATTCTGTAGACGGGTGACTGTAGAGTTGTGGGGAAACATATGAAGACTTCGCTGTTTTTATTCTCTAAACTGTTGGTGTCTTTATTTAACCTAATACAGTTAAAACATTTTGTTAGATTCTGTAGTGTCTTTCCAGTCGGTCAATACTGCTGGTATGAGGTGCTTTTAGTGTGTGTGTGTGTGTGTGTGTGTGTGTGTGTGTGTGTGTGTGTGTGTGTGTGTGTGTGTGTGTGTGTGTGTGGGTTGGGTTGAGTGTGTTGTATTTTTCCTACAAGTCAGTCTTTATATTTGCAGCTGTGTTTTAGGTCACATGCTAGCTGTGCTAGCGCATTTATAGTGTGCTAGTGTGCTAGCGCATTTATAGTGTGCTAGTGTGCTAGCGCATATCAAAACTATCGGGTGATTAAAACCTTTAATTAAAGCTTTAATGCCCATAACACTCCTGTAATCCTGAGGGGACGAAGATAACAGCAGATAATGATCATCCTCAGAGTCCTGAACACCTGGGACGTGTCCCAAACCACATTCCACCCTAATAAACAGTATGTTAGTATTTCTATGATGTCATTTGCTATTTTGGTCATAATTTATAGTCCTTAAAATGCAGTTTGGGACACAGGCATGAATTTGTACTGAAGGTGGAACTTACTTTGGGAATACAAAGTCCTAAATCCTACATCCTATAGCAATTTTAAATAAATCAATTCTTTCTCCTGACTTTTGATTTTGATACAAAACATGGAGACTGCCAAGTGTTCTTGAACTGCCGAGTTCATCCGTACGGGCGTAACAATGACCCCTGTTTCTATTTTACTGAACACACACACAGGGAGTGAGAGCGTTTAAACCGGAATAAGGAGACTGAAGTCTAAATGGAAGGAGGAGTGTTGAAGTCTTGGTGTGGTGTTAAGGCGTGCTGGGTCTGGAGTCCTCACTCAGAGTGTTGAAGTGAACAGACAGAGCCTCTTCCTCAGGGTTCGGTGGTCGTCTGAACTCCTCTCTGGTTACCACGTAGCCCACAATTACCCCAAAACACACCAGCAGCAGACCCAGCATGTTGGCCAGAACCTCCTCAGGAGCAAACGGTGGCCTACGACATGATCAGAGGGGTTCCTCAGTATTAATAGGTTATTACGTTACCTCACTGTCATTTCATTGGGTTTCTTTAATACTTACACTCCTGCTCGATTAGGTTGCTTTGAAAAAAATTAACTCACTTTATTTAGATCCTTCTATGTAATGTTGGTTTCTGTGCTTAGCACTTGGACAAGATTTTGCTAAAGACTGCTGCTAAAACAATAAAATAAAAACTTATTGGAAATATTCTGATTAACAGGAGAAGGTAGGAGACTGATTCTTGTTCATAAACTCAAAGTATTAATAATGGGCGTGGCTTCAGTCTAACTATTTTGGTTATACAGCTTAAGAGATAAGTGAACATTGCAACGGTGGCAATTATTTACAAGAGTGTACGCGATTTTTCTCATGACTATAATAAAAAAGATGAAACCTTGTACACTGCATCATTGTGTGTTCGATCCACAGGTCAATGAAAAACAGCGAGAGTCACTTTTTGGAGTGACTCATCCGCCTGACGACCTCCAGCCAGGAGACTCTTGACAGAATCGTGCGTTTTCTGGAGCTTTCATTAAGCTCTGATGACTCATGCTGCCCTAAATACGCTCTCCAACTTCATGGAGCCTGCCACTATGAATGACTGGATCGAAATTCTCTCAAAAATCTAAATGAGAATAACTCTTCAGTAGCTGCAGCTGGACGAGTGCAAAATGTGCAAGATAGGAAATTATTAATAATTGTGCCTATATAACCTGCAGCGCTTGTGGTTGAATAAAAGAAAATGACCAAATAATAACTAGGAAACACGCAAAGATTTACTGTAGTACTCACAGTCCACTGAAGATGGCTTTCTCAGCGATTCCCATGAGCGAGGAAGCCACCGCCATGGCCAGGAGCACAAGGCCAAAGAATACATGCAGGGGCAGATACCATCTCCGTAGTGCTGATGATGCCCAGGGAAACAGGAAGAAGCCTAATCCTAGCAGCCACTGCACAGGAAATCGGTGTTAGACTTCAAACTCCCAGCAAATAAAACTGATAAAAAGTATAAAAAAGAACTGGAACAGATGAGTGTTCTGTGTTTTCTAAAGAAAGTCAGCAGATCTACCCCAACTGAAATGCCAGGTTTGGGGTAGCTCAGGTGGAAGTAAGGATTAAAAAGCCAGATGTGGGGTAGTTTAGGTGAAAGTTAGTATTGAAAGGCAAGGGTGGGTGGTTCAGGAGGTAATACATTTTATGAGGCCAGATGTGGAGTAGTTCATGTTTAATTGAGGATCAAAAAAGCCAGGTGTGGGGTAGATAAGTAGGGCTGAAAGTCCAGGTTAACTGTTGGTAGGTGTTGGTGTGGGTGTTGTTAAACTGTCTGTGAGGATGAGGACAAAATGCAGGATAATTCTCTTAGCTTTATGCCAGATGTGTGGTAGTTCCAGTGTGGGACAACATATAACAGAAAGACCAGTTTAGATGTTGGTAAAGACCAAGTGACCAGCTGGGTAGCTGAGATGTAAGTGTGGACTGCGTGGCGAAGTATGGGTGTAGCTGAGGTGTAAGTGTGGACTGTGTGGCGAAGTATGGGTGTAGCTGAGGTGTAAGTGTGGACTGCTTGGCGAAGTATGGGTGTAGCTGAGGTGTAAGTGTGGACCGCTTGGCAAAGTATGGGTGTAGCTGAGGTGTAAGTGTGGACCGCATGGCCAGGTTTGGGTGTAGCTGAGGTGTAAGTGTGGACCGCATGGCCAGGTATGGGTGTAGCTGAGGTGTAAGTGTGGACTGCATGGCCGGGTATGGGTGTAGCTGAGATGTAAGTGTGGACTGCATGGCCAAGTATGGGTGTAGCTGAGGTGTAAGTATGGACCGCATGGCCAGGTACGGGTGTAGCTGAGGTGTAAGTGTGGCCTGCATGGCCGGGTATGGGTGTAGCTGAGGTGTAAGTGTGGACTGCATGGCCGGGTGTGGGTGTAGCTGAGGTATAAGTGTGGACCGCATGGCCAGGTATGGGTGTAGCTGAGGTATAAGTGTGGACCGCATGGCCAGGTATGGGTGTAGCTGAGGTATAAGTGTGGACCGCATGGCCGGGTGTGGGTGTAGCTGAGGTATAAGTGTGGACCGCATGGCCGGGTGTGGGGGTAGTTGAGGTGTAAGTGTGGACTGCGTGTAGGTGAGGTAGTTAAGGTGTAGGTGAGGTAGTTAAGGTGTAGGTGAGCATGAGAGCCAGCTCCAATGTGGCTCACCTGCATGAGGAAGAGGATAAAGGTCAGCATGCCACACCAGCTATGCAGAGAGGTCATGTTAGGGAAGCCGTGTTTATTGTGAACATCAAACACAGCTACCAGACCTGATGAGTGAGACACAGACATCATTACAACCGCTTTCACTTTCACAACTTCAAGTGGTTAAATAACACTATGAAATAGAGCAGAAGATCTAAAGGAATAGAGACAAATAGACAAAGGTCAGAGGTTATTCCTGTGTGTACAGAGATGCAGACAGAACTTACCCACAATGCTGATAATGAGGGCCATCATGTGTAGCAGGGCGTGGAGGATCTTCACCGAACGCTTGCTCTCGTTTCTGAACACACGGTACACCAACACGCCTACCATAAGAGAATTCAGCAACATGACAACAGGGTTAGACTCACAGCACAAAATAAAATATCTCCTCATTTAAAGGAATAGTTCAGTGATTTTCAGCCTAAACACTAACTAACATACATATAGGAAGTAGGACACGTTTTCCTGAACCGAAAATTAAAAAACTGTTCCTCCAAACTCGATCATAATAGACGTCGAGGGCTAGATGTTAAATTCTGTTTATAAACCTTTCACTCGGGGGTCACGGGGAGCCTGTGCCTATCTCAGGCGTCATCGGGCATCAAGGCAGGATACACCCTGGACGGAGTGCCAACCCATCGCAGGGCACACACACACACTCTCATTCACTCACACAATCACACACTACGGACAATTTTCCAGAGATGCCAATCAACCTACCATGCATGTCTTTGGACCGGGGGAAGAAACCGGAGTACCCGGAGGAAACCCCCAAGGCACGGGGAGAACATGCAAACTCCACACACACAAGGTGGAGGCGGGAATCGAACCCCCAACCCTGGAGGTGTGAGGTGAACGTGCTAACCACTAAGCCACCGTTCACCCTCATAAACCTTTCAATTTTGTGATTATTAAACTACAGTGTAAAAAGTAGTACCTTTAATTCCACTATCATTGTGAAAACTACTACAAGGGAGCTCTTAGAATGATGGTAATAACGATCATTTTTAACAAAAGCCTTGACAACGGGTCGTCTCTACACCTCCAGCCGAAGTAGCTTTTCCGCGTGTTGCCGTTTTGTGATAATCTAATATTTTCAAGCTGTACCTGGGAGACGAACGCATTAAACGTGTCACAGAGGAGCACAGCGGCCCTCAGGCCTGTTCTTAGCTGTGTCACTCTAGAACGATCCAACCTTTAATGGAACAATGACCTTTCTGATTTGGTGTCCTAATCGAATTGCCCGAGTGATGGCTGAAAAGATTAGCTGAACAAAACCATCTGTTTCTGCCAGGGGTTCAATCCACTGCCCTGTGGCCAAACATTAAATACTTTAATTACAGGTTTCATAGACAAAGCTGCACAGTCTGTTTCAGATTACAGGCAGATCTGTAGAACTAAACCATGTACTGTGTCAGAATAGAAGCAGAATTAAGCCACGCCCCCAAAGAAAATTGATATGAAAGTACTGAGAAAATCACAAAGCACTTAAAAAACCTTGAAAGTGAATGTGTTGCAGTGATTGGATCAAAACCTCCGTCAAAATAAAAGTCTCCTTAGTTCAACCTGCTGTTTTTTTTTAGGCAGGTTTCTGCTCTCATAGCCGACACGTGCAAATCCTCAGCATCACTTCAGTCTGGTCCTGGAGCCAGACTCGTGTTTCACTAAGCCAGATCAGCCCTTTCAATACAGCAAGCATGAACGAAAGCCAAAGAATTCTTGAGATCTTTCCAAAGAGCGAAACATGTTGCCATGTTTAAGTGTTTCACTAACACATGCAGTTAGTGTGTGAAACCAGAAGACAAGACAAGACAAGATAAGACAAGAGAACTCTAACCCTAACCGTCTCTTCAGTAAAAAAAAAAAACAAAAAAAAACAGCTTTTAAAATGATGCCTTTTGCTGGCCAACTAACAGCATTTGTCAAATAGTATAATAACGGTGATTACTCTCTCACTCACTCACTCACTCACTCACTCACTCATTCTCTACCGCTTATCCGAACTACCTCGGGTCACGGGGAGCCTGTGCCTATCTCAGTCGTCATCGGGCATCAAGGCAGGATACACCATGGATGGAGTGCCAACCCATCACAGGGCACACACACACTCTCATTCACTCACACAATCACACACTACGGACAATTTTCCAGAGATGCCAATCAACCGACCATGCATGTCTTTGGACCGGGGGAGGAAACCGGAGTACCCGGAGGAAACCCCCGAGGCACGGGGAGAACATGCAAACTCCACACACACAAGGTGGAGGCGGGAATCGAACCCCCAACCCTGGAGGTGTGAGGCGAACGTGCTAACCATTAAGCCACCGTGCCCCCCCAATAACGGTGATTAATAGAAGTTAAAATAAATATTATATTATACTACATATACATATGTGTTTACTACTACTACCAATAATAATAATAATCTTCTTCTTCTTCTTTTTTCAGCTTTTCCCTTCAGGGGTCACCACAGCGAATCATCTCTCTCCACCTATCCCTATCTTCTGCATCCTCAACACTTGCACCCACTAGCTTCATATCCTCATTAATTACATCCATATACCTCCTCTTTGACCTTCCTCTTTGCCTCCTGCCTGACAGCTCCATGTCCAACATTCTCCTACCAATATACTCACTCTCCCTCCTCTGAACATGTCCAAACCATCTTAATCTGGCCTCCCTAACTTTGTCCCCCAAACATCCAACATGAGCTGTCCCTCTGATGTACTCGTTCCTAATCCTGTCCGATCTTGTTACTCCCAAAGAGAACCTCAACATCTTCAGCTAATAATAATAATAATAATAATAATAATAATAATAATATATTAAAATTAATGTTTGGATTCCTCATGGTTATTGAAATGATAAAAATGACTGAAATTAATAAATAAATTCATAAATTACACTAACAAAATCTTATTTTACATAGAAATTTGTATACAGTAAATAAACGGACAAATAGAAATGAGTTATTATTTACTTATTTAGTTAAGTACTTACTATTAAATAATTTATGGTGTTTTATTGAATGTTTCTTTGATTGATTGATTGATTGATTGATTGATGTGAATTCTTTACTCATCAGTCTCATTGTTCTTGCAGTTACACACAGACTGAGCTCAGAAATCCAGCAGCCAGTGCAGCGTGTTGAATTTGGCTCGTACTGCGTATCAAATGATTTTCCTTCAGAATGTTCTACTTTCCCAGAGTCACATGTACATGTGATTCCCAGCACATGCCAATCAGTAACTGGGACAAAATCCTAAATCAAACTGCACTTCTTTAATCCTTAATCCTAGAAATTACACCGGCTAAGACATTTCTGTTAAAAGAAAGCCTCGGCAAAAAAATATCTGCCGTCTCACCGTCTCCATAGAGGAAGACGAGGCCCATGACCATGCAGAGCGGGTGGACGTTAAACTGCTGCTGTGAGCTGTCCCAGGCGTAGCCTCCATGATAATGTCCCATCCACACACCCGTGAGCACCAAACACACCACACCCAGCACCTGGGAGCAGGCCACGTAGCATGGCAGCGCCCGAAATCCAGCCCAACCCTCCATCGTTCCTACAGAGAGAGAGAGAGAGAGAGAGAGAGAGAGAGAGCGCAAGAGAGAGGAGAGTGAGAGAGAGAGGAGAGAGAGAGAGAGAGTGAGAGAGAGAGAGAGAGAGAGAGAGAGCGCAAGAGAGAGGAGAGTGAGAGAGAGAGGAGAGAGAGAGAGAGAGAGAGAGAGAGAGAGAGAGAGAGAGAGAAGGACAGGAGAACATCACTCTGATGTATTTGCGAACGTATATAAACAATGTTAGACCAAATAGAGATGAGATCAAGGAGGTACATCACATCACAATCCAAAGTGGATTATTTTCTTATGCACATATGGTCTAGTGTATGGTCTTATGCATTTAATACACTATATAACCAAAAGTATGTGCACCCCTTACTATCACACCCATATGTTCTTGCTGATTTATTCCTCATGTGTTCACTGTTTTAATCAGCTCCCCTCTTTTCTTCTCTGAAGACTTTCCACTAGATGTTGCATTGTGTCTGTGTGGATTTGTGTTCGTTCATTAATTCATTCACAAGAGCATCAGTGAGATCAGACTCTGATGTTGGGATGTTGAGGAGACTCCAGTTCCAGTTCATCCTAGTGGTGTTGAGTGGTGTTGAATCAGAGTCAGGGCTCAGTGCAGGACAGACTAGTTCTTCACTCCAACCTTCACCTTCACACCATGTCTTCATGGAGCAAAGTGACATTGTCATGGTGGAGCAGATAACCTGATAAATAATAATGAGTGAAGAACAGTGTAGGAAGTGAGCACTTCTCTCGAGTGAGTTCCTCACTAATATCAGGACATCACCATGGACACATGGTATAAGAACAAGGCTCGTTACGTGGTGCTGGTGTTTAGCATGAGGTCAGATGACAAAAAATTGTGTTCAGTCTCAGTGAATGTTAAGCATCAGGCTGGCAGATCGCACTGTAATGTGAAGTGACAGATTAACTGAAGATTAGACCTCCTCACCTCCTCCACCTCACTCTCTCCTTCTCACCTCCTCCACCTCACTCTCTCCTCCTCACACCCTCCACCTCACTCTCTCCTCCTCACGTCCTCCACCTCACTCTCTCCTCCTCACACCCTCCACCTCACTCTCTCCTCCTCACGTCCTCCACCTCACTCTCTCCTCCTCACATCCTCCACCTCACTCTCTCCTCCTCACCTCCTCCACCTCACTCTCTCCTCCTCACACCCTCCACCTCACTCTCTCCTCCTCACCTCCTCCACCTCACTCTCACCTCCTCCACCTCACTCTCTCCTCCTCACCTCCTCCACCCCACCCTCTCCACCTCACCTTCTCCACCTCACCTTCTCCTCTTCAGTTTCTCCACCTTACCTTCTCCACCTCACCTCCTCCACCTTACCTTCTCCACCTCACCTTCTAAAGCTTACTTTCTCCTCCTCACCCTACAAACACAAGGAAATAAAAAATAGCAAGAGTATCAGCGAACCACGTGCAAGGCGTGCAAGATGTTTCCTATGAGACATGCTGTCTGTCTGAACGAATTAAGATAAGCGCTGAACGAAGAACACAGAGCATGAGATTAATTCGGACGATTACAAAAGTTTGCGCTCCCCTACTCTGAGAACTGAACTAAAGGCACTGTAAAGGGATTTTGCTTTTGTATTTCTGTTGCTCTTCATTCAGAAAGAAAAGTCAACATATTCTGGTTTAGGTTTTTTTATCTAATTTAAAGAAGACATTCCTTAGGCTCACTGAAAAGCAGGAACTGGAGTATAAACATGGGGGTGCAAACTTTTAAGATGTATTTTATTTACTTTTATTTGTGCATTCACTTACATTACAACAAAAGCAAGGGGCACAAACCTTTGCACTCAACTGTGACCCTACAGATATATCACTGTGTAAATACATGAGGAATTCAGTCTTATTGGATTCATTGCAACTTGCTAACATTTAATTAATTCGTTATGTTTGGCGTGTAATAGACGGAATGGTGTTGCCATAGTTACGAGAACAGCTGAGCTAATTGAATTAGTCTGAGTTAATTGAAGTCCGCATGTACGTCGCTAAAACACGATACATGAAATACATGACGTCTTCAAACCTTCTAACCCAAAGTCTTGGTAAATAGCGGAGTTAGCATTGAGCATGTGTTGTGTGATGTGTTGCGTCATAAAATATGACAGCCAATCAGTATGAAGTATGCAAATACTGGCCATTTATGTCAGTATACAGTAACTAGCAGCAATGAAGGTATAATAACGACAGGACCTGATGCTACTCGTGACACTCAGTAACCTGAATTATGATCTCAGTATTTTGAAACATCGTATGAGTAACATTTCGCACCTGAAACACTGACCTCAGTCCAGTCATCTCTCGGAGTGATTATTGTAGCTTGAGTCGCTTGTTTCGTCGTTACTCATTGTAGCTTTGTAGAATTTAGTATCTATAAAGCAGTTATGAAGCGCGTACAGTGTGCGATTATGTGGTGCTCAGTCTGCACCAACAAACAACGCAAGTCTAAAAAAAACTTTATTTCCATGAATAATATTTTGCACTTGTGTTGTTTTTGTGCTCTTGTATTGTTATACTTTGCGTTTGTTTGTTTGTTTGTTTGTTTGTTTGTTTGTTTATTGTCATTTTGTGGGGTGGTTTTCTAGCTCGGGGACTGAATTTGTAAAAAAAATAATAATAATAATTATAAGAAACTGACAATTAAAATGTTAAACATTATTCAAGATCCTTGAATGTGTCCCCTTTAAGTGGTCTGTCTGTACTGTGCTGCTTCACCTTTACAGTCTATAGTGTTAAAAACAGATGTTTAACCTTATACTGTATATACTGTAGGTGTCCCAGTGAGATGTGATCTTTTTAAGGCTTTACACTGAATAAAAGCAGCAGGTGTGTGAACCAGGAGCAGGTGAAGTGACACTAATGACCATCATTAACATCAACAATCTACAAATCAGAAATACATTTAATATAAAGCTCCAGCTGGTGTTAAATCGCAGGACGTGAACAGAAGAGAAATAGAGACAGTCATGTACCTGTGCACTTTTATTACTCACCTTATGTGTTTGATAAGAAAAGCGCTTGAGCTGCTCCGGTAAGAGGAAGAAGAATAAGAAGAGGAAGAATAAGAAGAAGAGGCTGCACAAAAATGGCTGTATCTCCTGGTCCTTTATAATGTACAATTTATCTCCAGAGTATCTTGATCTCTGTGGTTCAGTCACAGATGAACTTCTCTGGGGTTTGGACTAATAAAGCTGCTGGGTGTCAGGAGGATGTTGGCCACGCCCATGACCTGTCCTGATTGGCTGGATCAAAAAAGGAGACGGGATCAGCTGTGCTCAGTTGCCTTGGCGACCAGACGTAATGGATGATGTGAGATAGAGGAGGTAAATAGAATTAAGGGGGAGCAGAGTGAGAGAGGGAGGAGAGAGAGAGAGAGAGGTGGGAGAGAGAGAGGGAGGGAGGGAGAGAGAGAGAAAGAGTGAGAGAGGGAGAGAGAGAGAGAGAGAGAGAGAGAGAGAGAGAAAGAGTGAGAGAGAGAGAGAGAGAGAGAGAGAGAGAGAGAGAGAGTGAGAGAGGGCGAGAGAGGGAGAGAGAGAGAGAGAGAGAGAGAGAGAGAGGGGACAGAAAGGAGAGAGAGAGAGAAAGAGAGAGAGAGAGAGAGAGAGAGAGAGAGAGAGAGGTGGGAGAGAGAGAGGGAGAGAGACAGAGAGACACAGAGAGAGAGAGGGAGGAGAGGGAGGGAGAGGTGGGAGAGAGAGCAAGAGAGAGAGGGAGGGAGGGAGGAAGGAAAGAGAGAGAGAGAGAGAGAGAGAGAGAGAGAGAAAGAGTGAGGGAGAGAGAGAGAGGGGGGGTGGGAGGGAGGAAGGAAAGAGAGAGAGAGAGGGAGAGAGAGAGACAGAGTGAGAGAGGGAGAGAGACAGAGAGACACAGAGAGAGAGAGGGAGGAGAGGGAGGGAGAGGTGGGAGAGAGAGCAAGAGAGAGAGGGAGGGAGGGAGGAAGGAAAGAGAGAGAGAGAGAGAGAGAGAGAGAGAGAGAGAGAGAGAGCCTCGCGTCACGGGGAGCCTGTGCCTATCTCAGGCGTCATTGGGCATCAAGGCAGGATACACCCTGGACGGAGTGCCAACCCATCACAGGGCACACACACACACTCTCATTCACTCACGCACTCACACACTAGGGACAATTTTCCAGAGATGCCAATCAACCTACCATGCATGTCTTTGGACCGGAGGAGGAAACCGGAGTACCCGGAGGAAAGCCCTGAGGCACGGGGAGAACATGCAAACTCCGCAATAACTCATTTTCTTTTTTATTATTCTTGTAAATAATTGCATCCTAAACTAATGCAATAGTAACTATAAAGAGGTAACAGTTAGGGATGAGCGAGTACAGCATTATCTGTATCTGTATCTGTATCTGTATCTGTTAACTATATGAATATATAGGGACTTGTCTTGAAATGGGCGGGGCTTTAACTGGTAATAATTAATTTGTAATATTTATAACACTAGCTTACTACCTTTATGTTTTTATGAAATACAGCAAAAACGTGTCAGACACTCAGTGTCTGGTTACTGGTTAGAGACAGCTGAAGGTTTAAAAAAGAAAAAACATCTCCGACAGGCAGAGATGCAATGCGAGTCGCATTCTACCAAGCAAGTACCACGTCTGAACGAACCCACGTTTACCAGAACTCTACTGGTTAGTAAGTACGTATTATTGATGTTACAACCCGAAATAAAAAGCTGAAGAAACCCTAAACGTTAACGGAAAAGACCCGCGAACCAGAGTGAGTGAGGGAGAGACAGAGAGCTGTTCTGTGTGTGACTGTGAGTGAGCAGAGCGAGACACAGCAACACAATACGTGTGTAGGGGAGGGGCGCTGTGACTAGCCTATCACTGTAGGGGAGGGGCGCTGTGACTAGCCTATCACTGTAGGGGAGGGGCGCTGTGACTAGCCTATCACTGTAGGGGAGGGGCGCTGTGACTAGCCTATCACTGTAGGGGAGGGGCGCTGTGACTAGCCTATCACTGTAGGGGAGGGGCGCTGTGACTAGTCTATCACTGTAGGGGAGGGGCGCTGTGACTAGCCTATCACTGTAGGGGAGGGGCGCTGTGACTAGCCTATCACAGAACACTGACACAATCAGATACCCAATGATGATTTTCATTCATTCCGAGCACAGATATTGACTCGTATTACTCGTATAATACTTGTACTCGGCAGAAGTGCTTTATCCGTACCGGATACTCGTTTCAGCCTGTAGCTGTAGACGTCATAAAGGTAATGAGTCATAGTGGTAGCAGTCGTAGTTGTAGATTTAATAATAGAGCTTAAAGCTGTAAAATTACTAGGAGTCGATGAAGAAAAAGAAGGAATAATAGCAGCAGTAGAGCTGAAGGTAGTGGAAGTAATAACAGATCTTTGAGTAAAGAATCAGTAGCAGTAGATGCAGTAGAAAGAAGAAGAAGAAGAAGAAGAAGAAGAAGAAGAAGAAGAAGAAGAAGAAGAAGTTAATTAATTAATAATAGCAGTGGTGTAAGAAGTAATAGGAGTTGTAGTAGTAGAAGTGTAACTAACCCTAACCCTAACCCTAACCGCAGCAGTAGAAGTACTAAAAGTTGGAGTATGAAAGTACGAGTAAAAATAACAGGAGTCACAGTGGAATCAGTAGCAGGAGTCAATGTAATAATAATAGTTACAGATGTTGAATTACTAGGAGTAGATGAAGAAGAAGAAAAAGGAGAAGAGCTAGTAATAATAGCAGTAGGAGTAGAAGCAGTTGAAGTAGGAGTAGTAGTGGTAGATGTAGTAGTAGTAGTAGTAGTAGTTGAAGCTGGAGAATTATAGGAGTAGAAGAAGAAGATGAAGAAGAGGAATGAGTAACTAGATTTGTAAAGTTTGTCATGACAAACTTTGATGTTGGCTTTGACGAGGCAAGTATTCGCGAAGGCCGGTGTTTTTTGGAGGCGAGTGGACATAAGGATCAGTGTTACCTTTGGAGGCAAGTGGACAGAAAGATAGGGTGCCAAAACATTTGGAGGCAAGTGGAGACGAGCATGTGATGTCATCTGAATACTCTTGAGGAAGTCAAATTCGGATATGTTATAGATCCTGGTCTGAATTTTGTTGCTATGACTTTTCTAAGCGATCCAAGTACCAGTACTTCCAGTACCGGGTCTCTAATTGGCCTTTTTCCCCATAGACTCCCATTATAAACTTTGGAGGTTTATAACTCGGCAAGCTTTCGAAATATCTACACCAAACTCGGCCAGCTCCTTTAGGGTGATACTCTGAACAAAGTTTTACATTGGTGTATCGACTGGCCTTTTGGTTGTGCCGTAGCTCCGCCCCCAAAATATGCAAAATCAAAAAACTTTTTACAACATGGACATGTGACATATCAAAACACTCAGAACAATGAGGGGAACTTCCTCACGGGTATTCTTATGACGTCACGTGATGTCACGTGAAAATCAAAAATTAGCACAACATGGACATGTGACATATCAAAACACTCAGCCCAATGAGGGGAACTGCCTCGCGGGTATTCTGATGATGTCATGTGACGTCATGTGATGTCACATGAAAATCAAAAATTAGCACAACATGAACATGTGACATATCAAAACAGTCAGCCCAATGAGGGGAACTTCCTCAGGAGTATTCAGATGATGTCACATGCTCGTCTCCACTTGCCTCCAAATGTTTTGGCACCCTATCCTTCTGTCCACTTGCCTCCAAAAAGCACCGGCCTTTGCGAATACTTGCACCGTCAAAGCCAACATCAAAGTTTGTCACGACAAACTTTACAAATCTAGTTATACCTGTTGTTTCACTGAGTCCTTGTTGCTGTGTGTCGTTTGTTCTCCGGTTTATGTTTTTGTTTTGTCTTGTTGTGTATATTAGTTGCTCAGTTTTCCTCCTGGTGTTTTCCTGTCTGTTGTTTTTATTATTGATAATAAAAACCATGAGTGTTTGACTTCTTGTCACATTTCTGAAGTGAACTCCACCAATCAGAGCCAGTTTCAGGATAAAACAGTCCTCGGTTTTATTTACTTTAACACAACATAACTTACACAAGCGGGGGGGCACGGTGGCTTAGTGGTTAGCACGTTTGCCTCACACCTCCAGGGTTGGGGGTTCGATTCCTGCCTCCACCTTGTGTGTGTGGAGTTTGCATGTTCTCCCCGTGCCTTGGGGGTTTCCTCCCCCGGTCCAAAGACATGTACGGTAGGTTGATTGGCATCTCTGGAAAATTGTCTGTAGTGTGTGAGTGTGTGTGTGTGTGTGTGTGTGTGCCCTGTGATGGGTTGGCACTCCGTCCAGGGTGTATCCTGCCTTGATGCCCGATGACACCTGAGACACCCCGTGACCCGAGGTAGTTCGGATAAGCAGGGTAGAAAATGAATGAATGAACTTATACACGGCAAGAAAAATAAACAAAACATGAATACCAGGGAACACGAAGGCGTCGTAGAAATGAAAAACAAAACGTGACATTAAACAATGACTTGACAAAGAACCGATAAAAAGGGCAAACATTGGGGCAAACACTGGGGCAAATGGGGAAAACAGAACAATAGACAGGATGTGTCAGAAAACTTGTGATCAATCAAACACATATGACGAGAATTTCTAACAATAAAACCTCCTTTACCCCCTCTGGTGGTCAGGCAGGAGATTGTTCCAGTAGTTCCTGACACTTCTATCCCTATATTTGGGTCTTTATCCTGTTCCCACAGAGGCTCACGCTCCTGACATGTAGCTGTGTTTTTTTTTCTGAGATCACAAAACTCAGGACTTCTGCTAGTTCCCAGAATATCTAAGTCTACTAAAGGCGGTAGAGCGTTTTCTTATTTAGCTCCCAAACTCTGGAATAGTCGTCCTGATAGTGTTCGGGGCTCAGACACACTTTCACAGTTTAAATGTAGATTAAAAACTCATCTCTTTAGTCAGACGTACACATAATACATCCCATAATATTGTGCTCTATTACATCAGACTTGCAAATATTATGAACAGCAGATATGTTAATTCCTCTCTACTGCTTCTCTCTTTCTACCATCACGAGGCATCCAGACATTGTAACCAGCATCGATTGTCTTCTGTGCGATGAAGATCTCGGACCTCCACTGAGACGAGGGCGACTCTGTGAGGATCCTGAGACATCTACAGATCTACCAGCTCCAGTTAGACTCTGTGATACTAAAGAGGAGACGTGAACTCCATGTGATCTTTTGCATCAATACAACATTTATCAGACTGTATATTTATAATCACACCCCCAGTGTCACCCACATGAGGATGAGGTTCCCCTTTGAGTCTGGTTCCTCTCAAGGTTCCTTCCTTTACCGTCTAAGGGAGTTTTTCCTCCCCACAGTCACCTGAGTCACCTCAGACTTGCTCATTGGGGATAAATACAAACACATTTAAATATATCTAATATTAATCTGGAATTTTTCATTCTATTAATCTTTATATTATTCTTTAAAATAACCTTCTGTTATATGTTCATGTTCTGTAAAGCTGCTCTGAGACAATGTCAGTAAAAAGCGCTATACAAATAAACTTGAATTGAATTGAATTGAATTGAGTAGGAGCTGAAGTGGAGTAGTGTAGCAACAGATGTAGCAGCAGGTGAAAAGGAAGTAGTTGAAGCCGCAGTAGTCGATGTAATAGTAATAAAAGAATGAGTACTAGTGTAAGTATTAGTAGTTATAGTAGAAATAAATAGATATAAATGTAGGAGCAGTACACACTTATACTGAGTGACTTACATTTATTTCATTTATACAGCTGAACAGTTGAGGGTTAAGGGCCTTGTTCAGGGGCCCAGGAGTGGTGTTTGGTGTTCATTCATTCATTCATTTTCTACCGCTTATCCGAACTACTGTACCTCGGGTCATGGGGAGCCTGTGCCTATCTCAGGCGTCATCGGGCATCAAGGCAGGATACACCCTGGACGGAGTGCCAACCCATCGCAGGGCACACACACACACACACTCTCATTCACTCACGCAATCACACACTACAGACAATTCTCTTCAAAAAAGAGATGCCAATCAACCTACCATGCATGTCTTTGGACCGGGGCAGGAAACCGGAGTACCCCCCGAGGCACGGGGAGAACATGCAAACTCCACACACACAAGGTGGAGGCGGGAATCGAACCCCCAACCCTGGAGGTGTGAGGCGAACGTGCTAACCACTAAGCCACCGTGCCCTGTGTCTGGTGTTCATTTCTGGGAAATTTGAGTAGTTTTGTGGCAGCTCTGTTCTGTTCTGGCACCGAGGTTGTGGAATGAACTTCACCCAGACGTCCGAACTGCCGAGTCACTGGCTGACGTCAGGCGAAGAGCTTCATTTTACTAACGCTTCTCTCCTCTTTTTGTTTTATGTGTATATTTAAAAAAAAACCCTGAACAGAGTTTTATGTTTATGTTGATGGTTTTGTAATATCGTCCTCCTGATCAGTCCAATTCCTTAACCACTAATCTACCACTTTCTCAGAAAATTGCTAAAAGTAGCATAAGATAAAATTGATGGTAGTGATATTGGTTTTTGTATTAAAAGCCTTAGTAGCAGTGACGGTGTTGTAGTACTAACAGTAGTAATAGTTCTTCAGGGGAGAAATGAAATCACCAAAAAAAAAAAAAGTTCTCCACACAACCTTTACAGTCCCCCAGAGGAACACCCGCAGATCTGCTCGTGGTGTTTTTACAGTGAATCAACATGAGGAGAATGAAACAAAGAGGAAGAGCGTGTAATGTAATGATAGTAACCTCCAACAACCACGATAATAATCGTGAAAACAGAGTAACATTGTAGAGCTGGAACTCGATATGACGGCAGTGTGGAGGTCAAACCGTGTTTCTGCACCTGCTGATTCACAGATGTGGTGAAAAATACACACACTGGAGTGGCAGTAAATTACTGGGATAAACTCAGTCTGTAATTTTACACTGTATCGCACACACACACACACACACACACACACACACACACACACACAGTAATAGAACTTCCGTCTACCTCAAGAGAGAAAAGAAAGAGAAAAGTCAATTTCCTTTTAAAAGTCATTAGCAGTGTAACGTTTCCTTATTAATGTGCGATTGTGTCTGTAATGTTAGCCACAGAAACAATTGTGGGGTGAAAGGATTAAAGTCAGGGAGAATATATATGATCCACTCTGGACATAAAATACAGACTAAATAACTTTTAAACCTTAAATCTTTTGTAACATTTGTTTTATAATTTATTAAGCTACAAAAAACTCACAGCTAGCATAACATTAGGCTATGCTATATCAGTATGCTAGCAGGACCAAATGTTAGCTAATGGTAGCTAAGAAGAAATTGAAGAAATTCAACGTTAAACCTGAATATAAGATAACTTTATTTAGGTCAGCTAGCCGCACACCGATAAACGTTATCACTATGGCAACCAGTCGCATTGTAGGAGCGAGTACTGGTGACTTTAAGGTGTGGCGACTGTGATAAAGTCTCTGTGTGAATAGACGGGGAAAAATTCACTTCACTGCGTCTATGTGACATTTAACAACAAACCTACAGATTTACTGTTTAAAATTAGCTTCAAATTAGTTTTTGCATGATAATATAATATATTAATGTTATGGCTACTTATGTGACTTGGGATAGAAGAATATCCAAAATAAATAAATAGAAAAAAAATAAAAGACGAATCGTTCACAAATGTGTGTGCAGGATGTGGCCACAGGAGGGCGACAAAGAGTCAGTGAAATAA
>NC_083480.1:17257603-17285103 GCF_030014155.1 Tachysurus vachellii | reverse complement strand
ACACTCAGTACTGTACTAAGTTTGTGATGTCACAATATAAGCTTCATGGCTTTGCACCAATTACAGTGAAAGGTTTAAAGGAAGCTGACGGTCACCTTCTTATCTTTAAAAGATCATAAAGATTAACGAGAGATTCTAATTTAGCTTAAACATTTCTAACTAGGAATCTTATCTTCAGAGTGATTCAGGACCTCAGATCTCAGAGCAACTCTGAACAGGAAAATACAACGACTTTTATCTTAGTGAAGAGGCGGGGCTTAATCTGTTGCTAGGCGACACATTCTTTTGAAGACTGCGATTGGCTGTTCAATAAACAATAGGAGCACTTTTAATAAAATCTGCTCTATTATAAACCTTTACTTTGTCTCTACGTTAAGATATTTGAGACTATATCGTGTATCGATTACGGTGACTGATCGTATTAGAGATGTTCTAACATCTGTATGTTATAAATGTAATAAATGTAAATATAAACATCTCTGACACAGAGACAAATTATATCATTTCTGCTGCTGTGGCATTTCAGCTCTGTTTCAGAGATGTTAGAGTAAATGACATAGCTGCAGAATATATATACTCACTCACTCATTCATTTTCTACCGCTTATCCGAACTACCTCGGGTCACGGGGAGCCTGTGCCTATCTCAGGCGTCGTCGGGCATCAAGGCAGGATACACCCTGGACGGAGTGCCAACCCATCGCAGGGCACACACACACTCTCATTCACTCACACAATCACACACTACGGACAATTTTCCAGAGATGCCAATCAACCTACCATGCATGTCTTTGGACCGGGGGAGGAAACCGGAGTACCCGGAGGAAACCTCCAAGGCACGGGGAGAACATGCAAACTACACACACACAAGGCGGAGGCGGGAATCAAACCCCCAACCCTGGAGGTGTGAGGTGAACGTGCTAACCACTAAGCCACTCTTAGAATGAAACTCTTCTTTACTCCTCCTCACTACTCCTAACACTTTTTGACCTTCTGAGCTCCTTTAAGGTTTAAGATGCTTAATGAAGAACTTTTATCGTTACTGGGATCTTCTCTTTTCTCATTTTAAGACGAAATGCCCACATTTCTTGTAATTTTCCTGGACACTAGGAGAAACTCTATACACTAAGAATTTCATGAATACGGGCCCTGATCTTCAGCTGTCTTGATGAAGACACATCTAGAATGACCTATTAAGCAGAATTGAATAGTTAAATATTCTGTTCATAATCCTCCGATCATGCACAGATTATTATCGGATTATTATTAAACACCTCCTCGCTTGTAAAATAACTCACTGAATATAAGATGAAATGCTCATTAAACAATGCTCTTATAATGAGTTAGTTAACTGGTTAATTAATAATTGATTAGTTTGCAGTGCTCTGTTTATTGTAACATAATTCCATAAATGTTATTACATGTTAAACACATCGTATCTTATCTTCTTTTGTGTAAACACACTGTTGCCATGGATACTGACAGGAACGCCGGGGTTTGACCTGCGTTGTCATGGTGACACTTAAATTACGCATCCGTGATCGAAAACAAGTGTATAATTTACAAAATAAATAAATAAATAAATAAAAATGCAGTAACATGTAACATAAAGTGTTAAAACACGAATTCTAGCATGCGCTCCATACGTTAAGATATAAACCCTGGAAGAAAGGTTTTTTTTTTTTTTTTCAAGATATTTTTTCAAACTGTTTTTAAAGTACCAGGTAAAGTGAAGCAAATGTTTTTTATTTATTATTATAATTTATTATTATTATTATTATTAGTATTATTTTATTAATATATTTATTTGTTTGTTATTATTAACCATTAATTAATTAATTAATGTATTTTATTATTTTAAGTATTTAATTATTTAGTTATTCTATTATAATATTATTATTATTATATTTATTTTTATTCTTTTCATTATTATTATTATTATTATTATTATTATTATTATTATTATTATTATATTTATTTTTATTCTTTTCATTATTATTATTATTATTATTATATTTATTTTTATTCTTTTCATTATTATTATTATTATTATTATTATTATATTTCTTTTTATTCTTTTCATTATTATTATTATTATTATATTTATTTTTTATTCTTTTCATTATTATTAGAGCCAAACAGCAATTCATTCTGGTTTTATTGAAGTAGCCGCTGATTGGACGCCTGTCCGTGGTGGGCGGGGTCTAAGTTGTGGTTGCCATCGTAACCAAACACCTCCTGCGACCTCAATTCTAAAGTAATGTTTTACGTTTTTTTTTAATTAGATGCTGTTTTTTTCAAGTCTAAACGTTTTAAACAATAAGAGTGCGTTTCATATTTTGCTTTTAAGGTGTGGGCTAACCGTAAATGTATTCTACTTCCGGTACATTGAACCCGCCTTTTTCCAAATCCGATTGGTTCGTGGGGGATATTTTCTGTGCTCGGATTGGTCAGTCCAAATCGATCGGCTCCGTATCGTGGAATCCGGACGCAGGAGGCGGGACGTTTCTCTAAGCCAATGAGCTGAGCGGGGGCTCGTGCGCGTTGTGTACGTTCTCTCGCTCGTCTATTTATAGAAGCCCACAATCGGGGGCCACGTGACACGGGAGTGACGTCACTAATGTTGTCGTCGGTCGGAGGAGCCGCAAACATGGAGGAGGAGAGAGAGAGAGAGCGAGAGAGAGAGAGAGAGAGAGAGAGAGAGAGAGAGAGTTTGTGTCCGGGAAAAAAAATATCTTCTACTTTTTCTCTTTTAACCAAAAAGCTGTAAATGAGGAAGAAAGCGCGTGAAGGCAGGAAACAGGAAATAAAAGTGTGCACGAGCTTCGGCAAGATCAAAGAGTCTAAAGGTAAACAAGACGTTTGTGATCCTAATGACAGCTTTATATATTAATGTTTACATTTATTTACATTTACGGCTTAAAGACAACTCCTGCTTCTGATCTGATGAGCGCACAAAGTCGGCTTGATTTATTTACTTATTTATTTTGCAGCTTTATTTCCTCCTTTATTTATTTTTTGCCTTTTTAATGTTCAAGAGCTTGTTGTTGTTGTTGTTGTTGTTTACCGACCATTTTTTAAACTGACATCTGCGTTTTGTAAGTTTGATCCTTCACCTGCGACCTGAACTGTTGGACATTATAACGCGTTATAACGTGTGTGCTGTTATGTCTCATCTCTCGCTCTCTCTCTCTCTCTTTCTCTCTCTCTCTCTCTCTCTCTCTCACACACACACACACACACACACACACACACACACACACACACACACACACGATGTGGGGATGATGTGTCACTGTATAATGTTAATCATATGTGTTCTAATCTTCTCTCATCCTCCTTGTCATGTCCCCATCATGATGATGATGATGATGATGATGATGATTTTCCTCTAATCACGTCTCCTGTCATCCCTGTGAGAGACGTGGATACGATGAGCTCGACTGAGCCGTAAGGTTCAGACCTACAAATATCTGGAGGATCATACGTACGATAGTCCACTCTCTCTGCGTACCTCGCGTACGTCCAGACGAACAAACCTCCTCATCGTCTCGAGGGCAGGTCCGAGCAGAGATGCTGTTCTCCGTCAGGTTTCCGTGGCGACGTGTGACGACACACAATTTTGTCTGAGAGAGGCACGGAAACGTTAAAGCGAACTTTCAGTCATCGTTATCTAGAAAGGTCTAGAAGATTCCGACACTACGTTAAACTTCTCTATAGGTTTGTGACAGATTTGTTGTCTAGGCGAAAGAAATTCGCATAAATTCGGACGTCGCCCGTAAACACGGAAATCGTTTCGTTTGTGTTTTGTTTAGAATCTTTGAGATTTAATGCTACACCGAGTCCACCGCGTGTCCCTCGGATGCGGACGACGTCCCGTGTGTGAGCATAAAATCCCAATGTTTGTTCACTTTGATATTTAAAGCTCGAATCGCACCGCGACGAGCCGAAGGTTACGGAAATGTTTGAAGTATAAAGTTAAGTATAAAGCAGAGTTACTGGAATTAATTTATTCTTTTAAATCTCATCTCTGTCATGTCATCTATCGTCTTATTTCATTATCGTGTCTCATGTCATGCATCATGTCTCGTGAAGTTTCAGGATTTTGTCTGTTTTCTCTGGGCTTCAGAACGTTGAGGAACTGAAGGAACGTCGGACCACGTGGCCCAGAGTCGCTCTCAGGAGTCGTTCATTTGTATTTGTGGCTTTATTGAGTTGCAGAGAATTGGGATAATGTTCATTCAGTCCGTGGTGTTGCTGTAACCGTGGCTACGATGTTGGAAAATGCGAAACACAAATCAGATACTGAAAGTTTGCCGGTGAAGACGACGCTGCAGACGTAACGCTCCACACCGAACTAGTTTTTAAGCGAATTCTGCGTCCACACACACAGCTAGCATTTCAGATCATTAATGTCGGGAGATTTCGGTGTTTGTGTGTAAAATACAGCAGTGTTTATGTGCGTCGTATCATACGAGATGAAGAAGGAGCAGCGTGTGATCTTCATCACGGATTGTTGGCAGTCGATGAATATGGAAGTCGCTCCTTATTCGCTAGTTCAAGGAATTCAGCGAAGTTAGTTTTTTTTTTTCTAAAGAAATGAAATATTAGCTTCTCTATAAAGATTATTAAATGAACCAATCATTAAATGTTGCAGTTTGTGTAAATTCCTCCAGCACACAGTTAACAATGTCTAGAGATAAAATCGTTATAGAAATAAATTGAATTGAACTGAACTGAGTTATTGGTGTGTGAGTTTGGATGTTTCAGTGTGTAGATGAGGGAAGTGGTTAAGGTGTTGGGCTACTGATCGGAAGGTCATGGGTTCGAACCCCAGGTCCACCAAACTGCCACTGCTGGGCCCCTGAGCAAGGCCCTTAACCCTCAGTTGCTCAGTTGTAAGTCACTCTGGATAAAGTTGTCTGCTAAATGCTGTAAATGTAGATGAACTCAGACTCGCGGCTCGGTGCTGATCGGGTCGTGTCTCTTTGGACGAGACAATGAACTTAGCTTGAACTTGGATTTCCTTTCGTTTAATGCAGGTTTTTTTATTTTATTACATTTTTTTTGGAGGAAATGTCAGGTATTCGCTCAGGTGTGTGTGTGTGTGTGGGGTTAGGGTTAGGGTTAGAGCACAAACTGAAAACTTGTCCAACAAGCTTGTCACACACACACACACACACACACACACACCTTCTCAGAGCCGTTAACTCCACCAGACCAGGTTTCTGTGACACGATCTTCTAAAAATGGGGCATGATTAAAGGGGCAGTCTGTAACTTTTAAAGCTGATCCTCAACCTATAATAATAATAATAATAATAATAATAATAATACAACTTCAGAATCACTTCGGGTTCTAATTTGGTTCCCGCTTATTTCAGTCTTCTATTTAGACATTTTCTGGCCCTGAAATTAGCTCCACCCTCTGCTGTTTCTCACTGTCGCTTTCTGCAAAAAGAAAACTCACCTTATGTGCTTCTCATTTTAGTATGTTTTTGTCTGATTTTTTTTTCACTTCTTAGCTCCTCCCTCTGAGCATGAGAGGAAAGGAATCGACCAATAGGAGGCTGCGCTCACTTTAAAGCTACTTCCCCTGAAATATCAACGATTATGGTGCTGATCCAATGCTGCTGTTCCTGGTACCTTTAGTTGTTGTGATGTCCGAGGGAGGTGTTGCTCCTGGTGCTGTTAGTTAATGTTAGAGGGGTAGAGAGGGGTGTGTGGGGAGGGGGGCAGAGGGTGGGTTAGGGTTAGAGAGAGAGAGAGAGAGAGATATGGTTTAGAGAGAGAGAGAGAGAGAGAGAGAGATGAGGAATGCAGCAGTGTGGGTGAACCTGAATATTTTGAAGCATCATGCTCAGAGAACCAGATGTTACTTGGCAGTGTGGTATGTTGACCTGTAACCCTATGATGAACCACCCACTTTTTAACTCAGCATTTCCAGGCTTTTGTGATAAACACTCCTGTGTGTGTGTGTGTCAGGGTGGTGTTCACCAGGATGTTTGTGATATGACACAGCTTCAGGTGTGAGTGTGTATTGTGTGTGTGTGTGTGGTATGTGTATGTATTGTGTGTGTGTTTGTGTATGTCAGAGTGGTGCTCAGCAGCCCGTTCATGATATCACACAGCTTCAGGTGTGTATGTGTGTGTAGTATGTGTATGTATTGTGTGTGTAGTATGTGTGTATGTGTGTGTAGTATGTGTATGTATTGTGTGTGTAGTATGTGTGTATGTGTGTTTAGTATGTGTATGCATCGTGTGTTTAGTATGTGTATGCATTGTGTGTTTAGTATGTGTGTTTTTAGTATGTGTATGCATTGTGTGTTTAGTATGTGTGTGTGTGTTTAGTATGTGTATGCATCGTGTGTTTAGTATGTGTATGCATTGTGTATGCATTGTGTGTTTAGTATGTGTGTGTGTGTTTAGTATGTGTATGCATTGTGTGTTTAGTATGTGTGTGTGTTTAGTATGTGTATGCATTGTGTGTTTAGTATGTGTGTGTGTGTGTTTAGTATGTGTATGCATTGTGTGTTTAGTATGTGTGTGTGTGTTTAGTATGTGTATGCATCATGTGTTTAGTATGTGTATGCATTGTGTGTTTAGTATGTGTGTGTGTGTGTGTGTTTAGTATGTGTATGCATTGTGTGTTTAGTATGTGTGTGTGTGTTTAGTGTGTGTGTGTGTGTTTAGTATGTGTATGCATTGTGTGTGTGGGTGTAGTATGTGTATGTATTGTGTGTGTGTGTGTGTGTGTGTGTAGTATGTGTCTGTATTGTGTGTGTGTGTGTGTGTGTAGTATGTGTATGTATTGTGTGTGGGTGTGTGTGTGTAGTATGTGTGTGTGTGTTTAGTATGTGTATGCATTGTGTGTGTGGGTGTAGTATGCATTGTGTGTGTAGTATGTGTATGTAGTGTGTATGTGTGTTTAGTATGTGTATGCATTGTGTGTGTAGTATGTGTATGCATTTTGAGTGTATGTCAGGGTGTGTGTAGTGTGTGTATGTATTGTGTGTGTGTACAGTGTGCAGTGTGTGTGTGTGTGTATGTGTAGTGTGTGTGTAGGTGTATGTGTAGTGTGTGTAAGTATAGTGTGTGTGTGTTTAGTGTGTGTATGTGTGTAGTGTCTGTAAGTATAGTGTGTGTGTATGTTTGTGTAGTATGTGTTTGTGTAGTATGTGTAGTGTGTGTATGTGTAGTGTTTAGTGTGTGTGTATGTGTAGTGTGTGTAAGTATAGTGTGTGTATGTGTATGTGTAGTGTGTGTGTATTGTGTGTAGTGTGTGTAAGTATAGTGTGTGTGTGTGTGTTTATGTGTTGTGTGTGTGTATGTATTGTGTGTGTATGTGTGTGTAGTGTGTGTAAGTATAGTGTGTGTTTGTAGTGTGTATAAGTATAGTGTGTGTGTGTATGTGTAGTGTGTGTATTGTCTGTAAGTATAGTGTGTGTTTATGTTAATGTGTAGTGTGTGTGTATGTAGTGTGTGTGTGTAGTGTGTGTATGTATAGTGTGTGTGTATATGTTTAGTGTATGTAGTGTGTGTGTGTTGTGTGTATGTCAGGGTGGTGTTCAGCAGCTTTAGTTGTGAGCTGTAATTAAATCTGGGTGCAGCATTAAGACTAATTAATGGGAGGAAACTAAAATGTTCCCCGACACTGACAGTGTGTGAGAACCTGAGCAGCTCCTGACTCATTCACACACGCCACTTATTTTAGGATTAGTTTCTTTATTTCATTTGTAGGAAGATTCACCCTTTTCCCACCTGGACTGCAGATGATCTGGGATTCGTTCCAAACCCGGGCTGCAATACGTGAAGGAAAAATACGAGAAGATTTATTTTAAAATGAGTTTTTTCTCCTGAACCTCAGCATCTGATCAGATCGAAGAAATGAACGTAAAATCAGACAAATGTTTAAAAATCTTTTTTTTTCCCGAGACGCGTCGAACCCTTCATCGGTTCACGTGTGTGAAACATGAGTACAGCTCTCGGGGCACGTCATGACGTACGTGTCTCACTGCCAGGAGGAAAAAAGAAGAATCCTGTGCTTGTGATTTCACAGATTCGTCTCGTTTTACACAAAAAAACACACACAAAATAAATTCTGTGAAATCCTGGAGGGACTGGAAAACTTCCCGGAAAGTTCCAGGACATCCTTTAAACATCCCTCAAAATAATAAAGAATCCAATATAATGTTCAAACAATTTTGAGTTTGATCAAATCTGTGAGATGGCAGAAGACTTGAACTCCTTTGGTCTCCTGTGAGATTCAGTTGAGACTCAAAATATTTGATACGAAATCTGTTAATGAATCCAGTTTCTTTTTAAAACCATGTTGTTGTTACATTAGACAGGGTAAGATGTTTATTAGTAACAGCTGTGCAAGATGTTTTCTTCTTCTGCATCCTCTGTAGACAGAACCTCAGACTCCAGCTGTTTATGTGTGTGTGAGTATAGTGTGTGTGTGTGTGTGAAGTGTGTATAAGTATAGTGTGTGTGTGTGAGAGTATTGTGTGTGTGTGTAGTGTGTGTGAGAGAGTATTGTGTGTGTGTGTGTGAAGTGTGTATAAGTATAGTGTGTGTGTGTGTGTGTGTGTGAGAGTATTGTGTGTGTGTGTAGTGTGTGTGTGAGAGTATTGTGTGTGTGTGTAGTGTGTGTGAGAGAGTATTGTGTGTGTGTGTAGTGTGTGTGAGAGAGTATTGTGTGTGTGTGTGTGTAGTGTCTGTAAGTATGGTGTATGTGTAGTGTGTGTATAGTGTGTGTAGTGTTTGTAAGTATGGTGTGTGTGTAATGTGTGTAAGTATGGTGTGTGTGTGTGTAGTGTGTGTAGTGTCTGTAAGTATGGTGTGTGTAGTATGTGTAGTGTGTGTGTAGTGTCTGTAAGTATGGTGTGTGTGTAGTGTGTGTGTATAGTGTGTGTGTGTGAGAGAGAGAGTATTGTGTGTGTGTGTGTAGTGTCTAAGTATGGTGTATGTGTAGTGTGTGTAAGTATGGTGTGTGTGTAATGTGTGTAAGTATGGTGTGTGTGTGTAGTGTGTGTAGTGTCTGTAAGTATGGTGTGTGTAGTATGTGTAGTGTGTGTGTGTAGTGTGTGTAAGTATTGTGTGTGTGTGTGTGTGTGAGTGAGAGAGTATTGTGTGTGTGTGTAGTGTCTGTAAATATGGTGTGTGTGTAGTGTGTGTGTATAGTGTGTGTGTGAGAGAGAGAGTATTGTGTGTGTGTGTGTAGTGTCTGTAAGTATGGTGTATGTGTAGTGTGTGTATAGTGTGTGTGTGTGTAGTATGTGTAGTGTGTGTATGTGTAGTGTGTAGTGTGTGTGTCAGTATAGTGTGTGTGTGTGTGTGAGAGAGAGAGAGAATATTGTGTGTGTGTGTAGTGTCTGTAAGTATGGTGTATGTGTAGTGTGTGTGTAGTGTGTGTGTAAGTATGGTGTGTGTAGTGTGTGTAAGTATAGTGTGTGTGTGTATGTGTAGTGTGTGTGTAGTGTGTGTAAGTATAGTGTGTGTGTGTGTGTAGTGTGTATGTATTGTGTGTAAGTATAGTGTGTAAGTATAGTGTGTGTATGTGTGTGTAGTGTGTGTAAGTATGGTGTGTGTGTAGTGTGTGTAAGTATGGTGTGTGTGTAGTGTGTGTAGTGTCGGTAAGTATGGTGTGTGTAGTGTGTGTAAGTATAGTGTGTGTGTAGTATGTGTAGTGTGTATGTGTAGTGTGTGTGTAGTGTGTGTATGTATAGTGTGTGTGTAGTGTGTGTGTAAGTATAGTGTGTGTGTAAGTATAGTGTGTGTGTAGTATGTGTGCGTGTAGTGTGTGTGTAGTGTGTGTATGTATTGTTTGTGTAGTGTGTGTAAGTATTGTGTGTGTGTGTATGTGTATGTGAAGTGTGTGTGTGTATGTATAGTGTGTGTAGTGTGTGTGTGTAAGTATATAGTGTGTGTGTGTAGTGTGTGTAAGTATAGTGTGTGTGTGTGTATGTGTATGTGAAGTGTGTGTGTGTAGTGTGTGTAAGTATAGTGTGTAGTGTGTGTGTAGTGTGTGTAAGTATAGTGTGTGTGTGTATGTGTATGTGTATGTGAAGTGTGTGTAGTGTGTGTAAGTATAGTGTGTAGTGTGTGTGTAGTGTGTGTAAGTATAGTGTGTGTGTGTGTAGTGTGTGTAAGTATAGTGTGTGTGTGTGTGTGTGTGTGTGTAGTAAGTGTAGTGTGTGTGTTTTTTCCTCTGCGTCGTCTGTAGACAGAACTTCAGACTCCAGCTGTTTATGAAGCTGTAATGAGCGGTGGAGGAGGAAGAGGAGGTGGAGGAGGAGGAAGAGGAGGTGGAGGAGGAGGAAGAGGAGGAGGAGGAGCTCAGGATCATCAGGTTTGACTGAACTGTAGAGGATCGAGCAGTGTGTGGAGTCTGAAAACACTCGTGTGTGTGACTCGTCAGTGAGAATCAGACTTTACATTAGAACAGGAGTTTGTCTGAGGCTCTAATTCTGACTTTTGGTGTAACACAAACTATAAACTGTGACGATCATTAACACTTTATTGACGATCATTAACACTTTATTGACAATCATTAACACGTTATTGACGATCACCAACACTTTATTGACGATCATTAACACTTTATTGACGATCATTAACACTTTATTGACGATCATTGACACTATTGACGATCATTAACACTTTATTGACGATCATTGACACTATTGACGATCATTAACACTTTATTGACGATCATTGACACGTTATTGACGATCATTGACACGTTATTGACGGTCATTAACACGTTATTGATGGTCATTAAAACGTTATTGGCGATCATCAACACGTTATTAACGATCATCAACACGTTATTGACGATCATCAACACGTTATTAACGATCATCAACACGTTATTAACGATCATCAACACGTTATTGACGATCATCAACACGTTATTGACGATCATCAACACGTTATTGACGATCATCAACACGTTATTAACGATCATCAACACGTTATCGCTGATCATTAACACGTTATCGCTGATCATTAACACGTTATCGCTGATCATTAACACGTTATTGACGATCATTAACACGTTATTGACGATCAACACGTTATTGACGATCAACACGTTATTGACGATCAACACGTTATTGATGATCATTAACACGTTATTGACGATCATTAACACTTTGTTGTGTAAGCACAGCGTTTATCACAGTGACGAGTCAGTAAGCGTATGTCAACTCGTGCATGATCTATGTATAGATATTTACAGATATTTACACGTCCTGCTTGCCGTCTAGACGTCGTCCCCGTCACACCAGCTCTCCGGTTACTTTGTGTGTGTGTGTGTGTGTGTGTGTGTGTGTGTGTGTGTGAGAGAGAGAGACAGCAGGAAATTCAGGTTATGGAGCTGCTATAATTGCGAGTAGTAACTTTCAGCTTTTCTTGTGACCAGAAGGTGTGAAAGACCTCGAGTTGAGCAGAAGGAGTTTTTTTTTTTAAACTCGTGTCTGATTTCTAATTAAACATCACCAATTAAAAACAACGCAGGTCTTCTGTTGGTCAGGATCGCTAGCTAGCCTGCGAACGCTAGTGGAGACGCTCAGATGTTCAGACAATCACAATCCCAGAACGCATCACGGTGACACCGTTATCAGTTCACTAGCTGTCTGTTCATCACTCGCTGTATCGCTCCGGATCACCTGCAGTAACGTTCTGATGGACGCCAGGATTGTGTTTGATGATTTGTTTGGAGATTAAAGCAGGTTTTTTAATGCTAGCGATAAAGCACATGCTGCCCTCCCCCCACCCTTCCTGCCTAATGTACCTCGACTCACATCAGGACGCCTGAAAGGTAGATTTACTGAGTACGGTTTGGTTGTGTGGAGCATCAGCAAGCCAGGAAACAGAGAAGGAAGCAAAAGAACAAAGTTTATGCTGTTTAGAGATGATTAATGCAGAAGTTAGTGTAAACTTGGACATCCATGACCATTCCATAGAGAAATTTATGGTGTGTGTGTGTGTGTGTGTGTGTGTGTGTGTGTGTGTGTGTGTGTGTGTGTGTGTGTGTGTGGAGCTCTGTGTTTTCTATAAAAAGTCATAGTATTTGTCCTGTTTTGCTGTGGTGAAATGCAGGACAGTGCAGTGGTGTGTGTGTGTGTGTGTGTGTGTGTGTGTGTGTGTGTGTGTGTGTGTGTGTGTGTGTGTGTGTGTGTGTGTTTGCACTGCAGACTTTACAGACTCAGGGGACTGGTGAAGGACACTCTCTCATTCTCTCTCTCTCTCTCTCTCTCTCTCTCTCTCTCTCTCTCTCTCTCTCTCTCTCTCTCTCTCTCTTTCTCTCTCTCTCTCTGTCTCTCTGAGTTGCTTCTTCATCCTGCAGTGGATGTCCTGGTTGCTAAGCAGCAGCGGTCACCTGGTAGAGAGACATCATGTCCCACTTTACTCCCCCAAGCTGTATTGTCCATGTCCCCACACACACACACACACACACACACACACACACACTTCCCTTGTGGCGTCCTGCTGTGCAGCGTGAGGTCAAACAGCAGCAGCTCTTCAAAGTGGCGCTCTATTTTAATCATGGCTTGTACGTCATTAGGATAGCGCTGGCCCGAGGTTTCCGGCCGGACCGAGCGGCGCTCAGACATTTCTTATACAGTTTACAATACGGTATTAGCAACCAGACATCCCATAATTCATGTGAACAGTTTTTCACTATCCAGCCTGCAGGGTTGTGCTTAAAACTGCATGGAGCCAAATATAACATTACATTCAGCTAAAACCTCTCATTATCACACACGCACGCACACACACACACACACACACACACACACACACACGCACACACATATGTACGCACACACAGTATAATTAATAAACATGTTATTACTAGTCCTGTTATTAACACATATGCTCTTTATAGCCATGTTATTAAAGGTCACGTTATTAATATTGTTATTAAAGGTCATGTTATAAATATTGTTATTAAAGGTCATGTTGTTACTAGTCACTTTAACCTTTAGTCATGTTGTTATTAATAGTCATTTATTCATATTGATGCTCTCTATTATCCTGTCAGTAATATTACGTTCTCTAATATTCTACAAAATGATCTGTTTATGTCATTAACAGCATTTATTAATATTCATATTCGTTATGTATAGTCATTGTACTAGGTCTGTTCTGGCTCTGTGGTTCTTAAACAGAGTTCCAGAACTACTGTGTGGTTCCTGTTCACGAGAGTACTGGAACTGTGTGGTTCCTGTTCACGAGAGTACTGGAACTGTGTGGTTCCTGATCAGGAAAGTTTTGGAACTGTGTGGTTCCTGTTCTGGAATTGCATATTTTCCGGTTCAGGAGAGTTCCAGATTTGTGTGGTTCCTGTTCAGGAGAGCTCTGGAAGTGTGTGGTTAATGTTCTTAAGAGTTCGGGAACTATGTGGTTCCTGATCAGGAGAGTTCTTGAACTGTGTGGTTAATGTTAAGGAGAGTTCTGGAACTGGGTGGTTCCTGCTCAGGAGAGTTCTTAAATTGTGCGTTTCCTGTTCAGGAAACTCAGGAACTGTGTGATTATTGTTCTTGAACTGTGTGAACTGTGTGGTTCAGGAACTGTGTGATTATTGTTCTTGAACTGTGTGAACTGTGTGGTTCAGGAACTGTGTGATTATTGTTCTTGAGAGTTCAGGATCTATTTTGTTTTTGTTCAGGAGAGTTCTGGATCTGTGTGGCTTCCACATTCAGGAGAGTTCCAAAACTGCGTGGTTCCTGTTCAGGAGAGCTCTAGAACCGTGGGAGTTCTGGAACTGTGTGTTTCTTGTTCTGTAGTGTTCAGAGTTTATTTTTCTTGAATAGAAGCGATAGTAAACTGAGCAGTTTTGGCACCCTTTCTTCTCTCAGAAGGTTCTGGAACACAGCTGTGCGAACACTACACACTACTGTTTAGCAATTTAGAAAGTTAATGTCGGGTATCTTAGCATTTACCAGCCTGGTTACCATGACAACAGGCCACTGTTTGTGACCATAGTTACCATGTATTTTATCATGCTATTTTTTTTCATCATTGCAGTATTTTACATGTATTTTTAGACGTAGCCATGGAGAATCTGGAGCTCACATCAATTACAAAAAAAAAAATAAAAATAAAAATCCATCTTTGAACCTCGTTTCCTCCCGAGACGTGAGCAGATGTGATATTTACGCTGATTCTCCTTAGATTATCTTTCTATAGATACAGAACAAAAATCCACCGTGTGAAGTTGCAACTGATGCAGTCAGCATTTCTGTTACTGCCTCAGGAATTTAAAACACTGCCTCGTGCTGCGTCGTTGCTCTGGCGCTGTTGTTTAGAACGGCGTGCAATTGTCCATCTGGATGCTGCTTCTCTGAGTCACTCCATCTACAGACCCACCGCAGACGCCAAACGTCCCTCCTACTGCGTCACTGTCCGTCATTTAACACAGAGCGCGACGTGAAGCAGACATGGACTGACAGACACACATGCTCATCTCCCACTTTCACACCTGCCGAGTTCTCTCACAGTTTGAAGATCGATCCTAGTCTTAATCTAAAAAATAACAGCTTAGACATGATCAGAAATGATTAGTTTTTAATTAATTGCACCTTAGAAATAAATGATGTTATCGGAACTGTGTGCGCTTTTACATGACAGGAAGACCGAAATATTACAAACTTTGTTTAAAGAAAAGAAAAGTCAGCGATTCGTTTGGGATCCGAAGAGTTGACTCAGATGGGTTAGTTGAGTCAAATAATTTGGCTCACTGAAACGCACTCTGTAAACTCAATAATTATTGCTTTATATACATATTAAAACAATTTGTTTGTACTGAATGCACTTTCACACCATAGTAGGATTGCTCCCTTAAATGTCAGTGAATCGTTTGGCATCCGAAGGAGTCCATTCAGATTGGTGATCCGAGTCAAATGATTTGACTCGCTGAATCCCACTCAATAAACAATAATTGTTGCACCTTTCAAATATATGAACATGTTAAAGGGGGTATTGTCTCTCTTAGATAAGTTGTTTGTGATCTGAACAGTTGACTCAGATTGGTGAGTTGAGTCAATAAATTTGACTCACTGAAATACACACTGTAAGCTCAATTATTATTGCTTTATATAAATATTAAAACAATTTGTTTATACTGCATGCACTTTCACATGACAGTAGTATTGTTGCCCTAAACGTTAGTGCTGTATAGAAAAATGTCAGTGAATCGTTTGGCAGCTGAAAGAGTCGATTTATATTGGTGAGCTGAGTCAAATGATTTGACTCACTGAAAGTCGCTCGATAAACAATAAATGTCTTTTAAATGTATGGACAGGTGTTATGAACATATGTTGAAGGGGGAATCTCTCTCAGATTAGTTGTTTGGGATCTGAAAAAGTAAAAAAAAAAAAGAGATATCAACGAGTCGTTTGGGATTTGATGAGTCGACTCAGATTGGTAAGATGATCTGACTCGCTGAACAAGGCGGAATTCCCTTTGCTTGTGTAAACACGGAACAACAACATTAAGTGTCCTTTACTCAGCTAGTTTAATTACAGCGTAGACATGGCAGCGATCCTGCAGACATCTGTTCAGAGTAGAAAAAATTTAGAAGTGTATTCGGAAGAGCATTTTATTTTTGGAAGCGGAAATGTAAAGAGTCTGTAATTTTCGATCGACGAGATTTATTTTATTGTACTTTTACTTTATTATGTGTGTTTACCTTTTGTCAGCGATGTTTGCGAACATTGTGAATACACTCGGTGGTTTTTAATGAAGAAAACTCTATCAGCTGTCACAGATTTCATGATCAGGAAAGAGAAAAGGAAACTGTGGCGTGGTGCCGTCTGTAATTAGCAGTTGTGAAAATGGTGTTGTTTTTTTTCCAGGTCGTGCAGATTTCCAGCGTCGCAGTGGAACTGATCTTATGGGGTTTCTAGCTGTGAATTAGTGTTGTGTGGATTTTGTGGATTTCCTGTCGATTTTCTTACGGTCGTCTCTTTCCTACATCACGTCTTCCTGTTTCTTCTCGTAACTGTAGACGAACACGAGCGTGTTCATGAAAATAACAGACTTCACTCACGTACTTTTGATGTATTCTCTCCAAACCATGAGGAAATGGGTGAGATTAATATAACGTCATCTCGATGTTCTGATTTAAAACATTTCTTTTTTTTTCTTCTTCAATTTTTAACTTTTTTAATTCACTTTCATTTTTTAGTTGTAAATATCATAAATATAACTAGATTTGTAAAGTTCGTCACGCCAAACTTTGATGTTGGCTTTGACGGTGCAAGTATTCGCAAATGCTGGTGCTTTTTGGAGGCAAGTGGACATATGGGTCAGTGTTACTTTTGGAGGCAAGTGGACATAAAGATAGGATGCCAAAACATTTGGAGGCAAGTGGAGACGAGCATGTGACGTCATCAGAATACTCCTGAGGAAGTTCCTCGCATCGTGCTGAGTGTTTTGATATATGAAATGTCCATGTTGTGCTAATTTTTGATTTTGCTTATTTTGGGGGCGGGGCTGCACGTGACATCACGTGGTGTTGAGTGCCGTCATCAGAATACACGTGAGGAAGTTCCCCTCATTGTTCTGAGTGTTTTGATATGTCCATGTTGTAAAAAGTTTTTTGATTTTGCATATTTTGGGGGCGGAGCTGCGGCACAACCGAAAGGCCAGTCGGTACACCAATGTAAAACTTTGTTCAGAGTATCACCCTAAAGGAGCTGGTCGAGTTTGGTGTAGATAGTTTGAAAGCTTGCTAAGTTATAAACCTACAAAATTTATAATGGGAGTCTATGGGGAAAAAGGCCACTTTGAGACCCGGTACCGGAAGTACTGGTACTTGGATCGCTTAGAAAAGTAACAGCAACAAACTTCAGACCAGGAACTACAACATATCCGAGTTTGGTGCATGTGGCTCGAAAGCTCTAGGAGGAGTTACTCTTGATACATTTTTGTCTAAGCTTAAATATGAAAACAGAATGTTGGCTTCTACAAAGTGACATAATAACTTATTTAATAACTTATCTACTCCAGCATTCCCATTTCCCAGAATTCCCACATTCCTATATTCCCAGTTAAATATGTTCTCAGTTCCCCAAGTTCCAGTGCATTCTGTTTTCCTTTCAGTACATTTTCATCACAGTTTCATCTAATTCCTAATTCTGAAAGTTCCCAGTTCCGGTACTGTATGTACTCGGTTCGTTAAGTTCCCACTTGTCTTTATGTCCATGTTTCCTGTTCCTTGCATTCCCAGTTTCCTTTAATTCCCAACTCTGTGTTCCCAAAATTCCCAGATCCCTGCACTATGTTTCCCGTTCCTATCTTTTGTTTGTTGTTCTTTATATTCCCAGTTCTCCATGTTCCCATTTCCCAGTATGCACAGTTCCAGATTTTTCCAGTTTCTTTAGTCCCAGTTTCAGTGGTCGCTGTGAACATGTTTAATGTTTTGGGAATATTCAAATATTTCCAAAAATCTTCAAAACTTGCACACACACACACTCACACACACACACACACTCACACTCACACTCACACTCACACACACACACACACACACACACACACACACACACACACACACACTCACACTCACACTCACACTCACACACACACACACACACACACACACACACACACTCACACACACACACTCGCACGCACGCACGCACGCGCGCGCACGCACACACACACACTCACACACACTCACACTCACACTCACACACACACACACACACTCACACACACTCACACTCACACACACTCACACACACTCACACACACACACACTCACACACACACACACACACACACACACACTCACACACACACACACACTCACACACACACACACACACACACTCACACACACACACTCACACACACACACACACACACACACACACACACACACACACACACACACACACACACACACACACACACTCACACACACACACACACTTTTCCTGAGACATTTTTCCAGTTTTGTAAAGTTTTCTAATCACCTCTCAGGTTCTTTGTAAATGTGAGAATAAACTAAATTGGATGTAAATCCATGAACAATGTGGAGTTATTTGTGACTCAGAGCAGTGGAAGTGGGAACACGAGGTTAGGAGGCAGTCGGTCAATAGCAGGAACTTCCCCGTTTTTAGAGCAGGAAGTATTGTGATTGAGCTGACATGAGGGATCCTGGAGGTACTTCCTCTCTCTCTCTCTCTCTCTCTCTCTCTCTCTCTCTCTCTCTCTCTCTCTCTCTCGCTCTCTCTCTCTCTCTCTCTCACTGTGTGTGCATGTGTGTGAGTGTGTGTGCAGTTACACACTGTGTCCAGCAGGTGAGGACAGAGGACACAGAGAGTCTTGAGGCTTTCCTGCTGTACTCACTGCACCTTCACATGTTTAGAGCAGGAAGCACCGGTGAAAAGGAAGATGTTCACTTATAAACAGAGAAGCAGCAGAAATGATTTGTTCTGTAGATGATTTCTAATCTTCTCAAACTACCCCAAGTTCCCATATCCCTTTAATCACAGTTCTGTATGTTCCCTGTGTTCCCATTTGTCTGTGCTTACTGTTCCTCAAATTCCCAGTTTCCTGTGCACTCAGTTTCCAGTGTTCCCATTATGTTCAGTATGTTCCTTGTTCTCTGTGTTTCAAATATCACAGTTCCAAATGTTCCCTGTTTTATATTTATCCGGTTCTCTGTTCCCAGTGTTCTCACATCCCTGACTTCCACAAATTCAAATTCTCTGTTACTAATTCCTACATTTCCAGTCCTCAGTATCACTAATGCCAGAAGTTCCCAGTTTCTTATGTTACTAGTTCCTGAGATTATAGTCACAGCTCCCTGTGTTTTCAGTTCCTTTTGTTTCTACTTTCCACTTCCCTCTGTCCCCACTTCCCATTTCCCTATTTTTCCCAGTGCCCTGTGTTTCCATTTCCCTGTGTTCCCAGTTCTCAGTTCCCAGTGCTCCTACTTCCCAGTGCCCTGTGTTTTTATCTCCCTGTGTTCCTAATTCCCAGTATTTCCGGTTCTCAGTGTTCCAGGTTCCTTCTGTTTCCATTTCCCTGTGTTCTCAGTTTCCAGTGTTCCCGGTTTCCAGAGTTCTCAGTTCCCAGTGTTCCTGGTTCCCAGTGTTCCCAATTCCCAGTATTTCCGGGTTTTCAGTGTTCCCGGTTCCTTCTGTTTCTATTTCCCTGTGTTCCCAGTGTTCCTGGTTCCCTGTGTTCCCAGTTCCCAGTGTTCCTGGTTCCCATTGTTCCTGGTTCCCTGTGTTCCCAGTTCCCAGTGTTCCTGGTTCCCTGTGTTCCCAGTTCCCAGTGTTCCTGGTTCCCTGTGTTCCCAGTTCCCAGTGTTCCCGGTTCCCAGTGTTCCCAGTTCCCAGTGTTCCTGGTTCCCTGTGTTCCCAGTTCCCAGTGTTCCCAGTTCCCAGTGTTCCCAGTTCCCAGTGTTCCTGGTTCCCAGTGTTCCTGGTTCCCTGTGTTCCCAGTTCCCTGGGTTGTCCTTTCCCAGTGTTTCCAGTTCCCATTGTTCCTGGTTCCGTATGTGAATCTTTATGCCTTTATTATTACAGACATAATTATTAATAGTTTAATAATTATTAATTATTATTAGTTTTATTTTTTTTTCAGAAGATGTTTATTTTATTTTTTTTTTATCTACGTGACTCACTTCTTTCTCCTGAACTCTGTAAATAAACCCTGATGTTGATCTCAGGTCTTTTCTCATAAGAACAAGCAGCACATGAGGAGATGTAAATGTCAGAACTGTCTGTATCTTAATGTTTTATATACTGATATGTTTCTGGTCCGAGGCGGTTTTTTTTTCCTTCTGTACGTTTGGACCTTAAAGGGCTTTTCGGCGTCGACCGTTTAAAAGCGAGTGTCTACAAACGTCCCCCTCGTGACCATCCGGAGGCCGTCGGGAGTCTGGCGGGCAGCGTGGGTAATGTAGTACGTACAGGCGCTGCTAGGCAGCGTGGGTATTGTAGCGCGGCGGTCTCAGCAGAGAGCCGGGGCCGTGTGACTCATCCCATTAATGGATCTCTGGCTGCGTTTAGGCGGAGGTGAACCCGCTCCACCTCCTCAGTACAGACCGAGCCGCTGTCACTCCTCTCACTCTCACACCTGCCCAGTCGATCTGCTCCAGGACTCCCACTGTCTCCTGTCTCTCATCCACAAACACACAACAGTCCAACAGAATATCTGCTGCTGTGCTAAAGCTGCATGAGCTCAGAATGAAAGAGAAACGTGTGTGTGTGTGTGTGTGTGTGTGTGTGTGTGTGTGTGTGTGTGTGTGTGTGTGTGTGTGCTTTACCTTCCTCTCCGTTTCCGTCCTTATCATCCTGATGATTTTATTTTGTCTCTAATGAACTTTAGTTCATCTTCTTTGAACTGTAGGATCAGTCACTTAGCGCTGATGATTAAGTTGTTTTCCAGTTTTTGGTAGAATTCACATCACATCCTCAGCTGATGAATTGAGTGTTTGTTTGATCGAGTGTTTGTTTGTTTGTTTGTTTGTTTGGACCGATTTTGATTGCAAAAAAAAATAAAAATCACAAAATCTTGAACTTTCAGTTTCTTCTGTGTTTTTGCAGTGTGTGATCATCACAGCTGCTCTGCTCGGATCTGCCATCATGGGTGACGGCGAGGATCCGCTCTAGAACCCCTCGCCCTCCAGAGCGCGCACAAACACACACACACACACACACACACACACACACAGCCTCTGGAGATCATCCTCACCTGCCTAAGAAGGGACGTGTGGAGCCAGCGGACGTGAGATCCATGAATTCATCCAACACTCCAGGTGAGACTCTTTCAGCTGCTGGTCTCAGCTCACTTCATCTCGCAAACTGATCAGTGCTTCCAGTGGTTTACAGAATTCAAGTGAAGATTCAAACAAGGAGATCTCACGTATCCCCAGGAGATCCCTTTGACCCAGAGAAGATCCCTTAGACCTTGAGGAGATCCCTTAGGCCCTGAGGAGATCCCTTAGACCCTGAGGAGATCCCTTAGACCCTGAGGAGATCCCTTAGACCCTGAGGAGATCCCTTAGACCCTGAGAAGTTCCCTTAGACCCTGAGGAGATCCCTTAGACCCTGAGGAGATCCCTTAGACCCTGAGGAGATCCCTTAGACCCTGAGGAGATCCCTTAGACCCGAAGGAGATCCCTTAGACCCTGAGAAGATCCCTTAGACCCTGAGAAGATCCAATAAATCTCAAGGAGATTCTGTAGATCTCTAGGAGATCCCACAGATCTCAAGGAGATCCACAGCCACAGTGTTTTAAATAGGATAATGTAGAACCATAAATAACCAGAATTACAGCATAGGGTTAAAAATCTCAAAAAGAATTAAATAAATAAAACCGTCAGTGTCCTACAGCTCCATATTCACAGCTTTATTAATGTTGGATTGTTTTGGGTTTTTTTTGTGAGTGTGTGTATATGTGTGTGTATGTGTGTGTGCATAACTTAGTGAAATCAAAAGCACAAAAAGAATCTTGTAAACTCTTGTCCGTGTCCTTTAGGAAGGTTGTGAGCTCTCGTTTGATTGTGTTCATTTCTGCAGTCTCACGTTTCACGATGTTTCTGTCAGATCTTCGATGTCAGAGTTTATCTTGTAGAAACCAGATCATCACGTCTCTCCCTCACTAATTCCTCAGTAACGCACCGTAACCTCACGCCTGAGACGAGTCCAACGGTCCGAACGCCGGACTCTGATGTCCCAGAATGCAGCTCAGCAGTACGTCTGTGACATGAGAGCATGACGGAGGTGACGGACAGATTAAAGCGCCGCCGCATCGCCGACTGTAGGCAGAAATGAAAAGTGAGGGTTAAATCCCAGTGCAGCGATATCAGCCAGGGGAGCGGCATTGTGGGTAATATAGGAAAGGGGTGTGTGTGTGTGTGTGTAATAGAATTGTTTGTAAACATATCGTGGGTTTTAAAGAGTCGTGAACGCATCGTTTCAGCAGTATTAATAACATCTCGTCACTCGACCTTTCCTACTGCGTCTGTCCATTACTGATCCACTTGTTCATTCAACCACTCCAAACACACACACACACACACACACACACTCCTCTCCTCTGGTTTATAATTAGAAGTGGTGACGGCCGTGTAGACCTTTACTAACCTCCCGTCCCTTTGCTGACGTCGGTGAATGTCACTGTTTGCCGTGGCAACCTCGCTCTTCGCTCCTCCACTGCCCCGAGGGCTGTACGCTCATTGGACCACTCGCTCCAGCTGACGCCACTCGGGGTACTCGTGTGTGTGTTGGGGGTGTGTGTGTGTGTGTGTGTGTGTGTGTGTGTGTGTGTTGGGTAGGGGGGTGGGGAATGTGTGTGTGGGGTGTGTGTTTGTTGTTGCATGCACATAACATCAGGTCAGTTAAGGGTTGTGTATCAGCTTCATAATTATTGGCACCCTTGAGTAAATGTTAAAATTAAAATAATCTCACTTTTTTAACTTTATTAAAATTAAAACAAAATGTTTTTTTTTGGAAGAATAAAAAACTCATTAGGTCACAGATATTGGGTCAGTTTAATGAAGGAGGCGTGGCCTATGTATCTGTCAGTTTAATAATGGAGGCGTGGCCTATGTATCTGTCAGCTTAATGAAGGAGGCGTCACCTATGTATCTGTCAGTTTAATAATGGAGGCGTGGCCTATATATCTGTCAGTTTAATGAAGGAGGCGTGGCCTGTGTATCTGTCCGTTTAATGAAGGAGGCGTGGCCTGTGTATCTGTCATTCTAATGAAGGAGGCGTGGCTTCTGTATCTGTCAGTTTAATAAAGGAGGCGTGGCCTCTGTATCTGTCAGTTTAATAAAGGAGGCGTGGCCTATGTATCTGTCAGTTTAACGAAGGAGGCGTGGCCTATGTATCTGTCAGTTTAATGAAGGAGGCGTGGCCTGTGTATCTGTCAGTTTAACGAAGGAGGCGTGGCCTATGTATCTGTCAGTTTAATGAAGGAGGCGTGGCCTATGTATCTGTCAGTTTAATGAATGTATCTTTTTAATCCTGTCCAACATCGTTGCTCATCGTGTGACATGAAACAGACTGTGAAGAGCCGGTCACGTGATGAGGACGTCTGTTACGGCGTAAGAGTTCCCTGGTCTCCCATTCCTTTTGGTCTTGCCTCACTTCACCCTGAAGTGCGTACTTTCATGACGTCGTTAAGGATTTAACAGTCTATTACCAGTGGCAACAAAATATCATACAAAAACACACGTTTTTCACACGTTTTTCCACATTTCCTCACTGATAACAGAAAAAAAGTGCTGAGGGAAAAGAGCATCATTGTGTGTAGTACATTTGCATTTTCATGCATATTCATTGAGGATTTCTTCTTTATGTCAGTAAAAGCGTTATGAGTAAAAACTTATGAGTGAGAGTGTAAAGGACAGGGTGCACATACTTTTGGTCATATAGTATATATTGTTAAGGTTAAACTACTCCTGATGTCGACTGGTTTGTGCGATTCAGACAGAGAGCTTTGTAGATTGTGTCATGAAGGACCTACCGAATTGCGGAAAAGCAGAGCCACGAGTGAATTTTCCGAGTGAACGACCCGAGCGCCCGGCTGTAGCGAGAAGAAACAAGGAACTCGGAATTAAATTCGGATAAACTGCGAGTGACGGATGTGTTTGCAGAAGCGCTTTCGTTAGAGCACTGCAGGGAGCTCGGCTTCTCCTTCCAGGTAGCCGTCATTATGGGCCTGTGTTAATATTTGTATCGGGGAAATAAATAAGTAAAAGTGTGTGTGTGTGTGTGTGTGTGTGTGTTATCTGCCCAGGCAGAGCGATGCAGCTGGTGCTGTGCGGCAGATGACTCATCACCCTGCTCTGTTTGAGAAGAGAGAATCACTGTGCTTCCTGTGTGTGTGTGTGGGTGTGTGTGTGTGCATGTGTGTGTGCGTGTGTCTCAGCATATTAATCCACACTTGGGATGCAAGTTCTTCTGTCTATACTTTGATATGAGTCATCACATGATTAGAAAGCTTGCGCAAGTGTGTGTGTGTGTGTGTGTGTGTGTGTGTAAAACGCTGATAGGCGTCTTGATGAGGATGGTGTTTAACACGTGTCTTGTTCCCGTGCATTAAGACTCAGAGACGGTGTCGGAGATAAACACTGAGGGGAAAGAAGTTCACACCTCGCAGCCAGCTGACGCTTTCACTTCCTTTTTGACGACGTGTTCAGTAAAGACACACTTTATTTCTGGACCTGATTGTACATGCTAATTGGTGCTTGTGAACCTGAGAAGTGTGTTGTGTTGTGATGATCTGCGTTTTACTGATATGTGGTGGCCTATGAACCTGCACTGAGCGTGCAGTGTCAAGTGTCAAGTCTCACAGAAGGAGGCGTGGCCTATATGTTTTGCCAGCCAGTGTGGAGGAGGTGTGGCCTCTGTGTTTGTCAATCAGACTAAAGGAGGCGTGGCCTCTGTGTATGTCAGTCAGAGTAAATGAGGCGTGGCCTGTGTGTTTGTCGGTCAGAGTAAAGGAGGCGTGGCCTGTGCGTGTCAGAGTAAAGGAGGCGTGGCCTGTATGTTTGTTAGTCAGAATAAAGGAGGCGTGGCCTCTGTGTTTGTTAGTCAGAGTAAAGGAGGCGTGGCCTGTATGTTTGTCAGTCAGTAAAGGAGACGTGGCCTGTGTGTTTGTTAATCGGTAAAGGAGGCGTGGCCTGTGTGTTTGTTAGTCAGTAAAGGAGGCGTGGCCTGTGTGTTTGTTAACCAGTGAAGGAGGCGTGGCCTGTGTGTTTGTCAGTCAGAGTAAAGGAGGCGTGGCCTGTGTTTGTCAGTCAGAGTAAAGGAGGCGTGGCCTGTGTGTTTGTCGGTCAGAGTAAAGGAGGCGTGGCCTGTGCGTGTCAGAGTAAAGGAGGCGTGGCCTGTATGTTTGTTAGTCAGAATAAAGGAGGCGTGGCCTCTGTGTTTGTTAGTCAGAGTAAAGGAGGCGTGGCCTGTATGTTTGTCAGTCAGTAAAGGAGACGTGGCCTGTGTGTTTGTTAATCGGTAAAGGAGGCGTGGCCTGTGTGTTTGTTAGTCAGTAAAGGAGGCGTGGCCTGTGTGTTTGTTAACCAGTGAAGGAGGCGTGGCCTGTGTGTTTGTCAGTCAGAGTAAAGGAGGCGTGGCCTGTGTTTGTCAGTCAGAGTAAAGGAGGCATGGCATTTGTATCTGTCATGTCAGTGAAGAAGGTGTGGCCTCTGTATATTTGTCAGTGTCACTTCCAGTCTGTTAGTTCCAGGTAAGGAGGTGTGGCCTTTGTGCCAGTCATTACCAGGAGGAGTGGCCTATCACCTGATTAAATTAAATATCAACTCTGCATTAAACATCACACGTTCTCATTTCCATCAGTTTCTTCTACCCTAATGAGCTAATTAACCCGAGCGAACCAGGAGAAATCTCAGCTCAGTTCCTTTTTCTGAAATCAATAAGAAATGGAGAAATTAATTGGCAGATCTTCTTCTTCTTCTTCCTCTTCTTCTTGGACACTGTGTGGAACATAATGAATACTACTTTTTTCTTTTCTGGCTAAATTAAAACAGTGGGTTTGTCCCTCTGAGGATTTGGTACAGCAGTCAGAGTTATTTAGAGTGGGCGAGTACACACACACACACACACACACACACACACACACACACACACACACACACACACACACACTATAGTAATGTCTTTTTTGTTTTGCTGTTTGTGGACTTGTCCCTGTAGAGCTCATGGAGGAAGGCGAGGAACAGAACAGCGGCCCACAAAGTGCTGCCTTTAATCCAGATATTAATATATACTTATATTTCTTTCTACACTTTCCATTGTAAACATATTAAATACATCCAAGTGCTTCAGCGCTCGTCTGATGAAGGCTTTCCTCATGAGATCTGTGAGAAAACCCAGAGAGCTCTCTCTCCTCTCTCTCTCTCTCTCTCTCTCTCTCCTCTCTCTCTCCCTCTCTCTCTCTCTCTGTCATTCTCTCTCTCTCTCTCTCTCTCTCTCTCTCTCTCTCTCTCTCTCTCTCTCTCTCTCTCTTTATGTATTGTTTTGTAACTTTTAGCATGTAGCCTATATAAAGCCTATAAAGTTGGACAAGTGCTAGCTGTGCTTAGCATAGCTGTCACTATACTTAGCATGTATGTATCTACAGCCATTTTGACCTCCTGGCCTTTCAGACTGGATGCGACAGTGATGGCAGCAGATTCCTCTTGAATGTCATAGTGCAGAGTCAAAGTTACTTGACAGAACAATGAGCTGATCTTTTGGGTTTGATCACTTTAGGGGAGTACAGTAAACATCTAAAGTGAAGTTCTACACAAATATTAGACCTGTTATTAGATGTTCTGAAACCTTCTAAGGAAATAAAATGATCTGGGTTCTTCTAATGAAGTAAAGAGATTCAGGTTCTTCTGAGAAAATAAAGGCTCTGGAACCTTTGAACAAATAAGGAGCACAAACTTCCTGATCATACAAAATAGGCCAGGAACCTTTGAGGAGTTATAAAGATTAGAAATAATCTGAGGAAATGAAGGGAGATTGGCTAGAAATAATTCTGTACCCCTCCTGGAAGAATCCTGGAAGTTGTGGATAAATAAATAAAGTGTTTCTAATTCTTCTAAGAAAAATATCATATAGCGGAGCCTTCTAAGGAAATAAAAACTCTGGGAAATTTCTGAAACAATAAATATATACCAGGAAACCTGTGGAAAAAGAAAACATTGAGGATGTACAGACTCCAGGAAACTTTTAAGGAAATAAAGAGTCCAGGAACCGTGTGAGGAAATAAAGTGTCCAGAATCCTTATGAGGAAATAAAAAGTCTAGGAACCATGTGAGGAAATAGAGTCCAGGAACTTTGTGAAGAAATAGAGTCCAGGAACCGTGTGAGGAAATAAAGTGTCCAGGAACCGTGTGAGGAGAGACCAGGAACCGTGTGAGGAAAAAAGAGTCCAGAAACGTTATGAGGAAATAAAGAGTCCAGGAACCGTGTGAGGAAATAAAGTGTCCAGAATCCTTATGAGGAAATAAAAAGTCTAGGAACCATGTGAGGAAATAGAGTCCAGGAACTTTGTGAAGAAATAGAGTCCAGGAACCGTGTGAGGAAATAAAGTGTCCAGGAACCGTGTGAGGAGAGACCAGGAACCGTGTGAGGAAAAAAGAGTCCAGAAACGTTATGAGGAAATAAAGTGTCCAGGAACCGTGTGAGGAAATAAAGTGTCCAGAATCCTTATGAGGAAATAAAAAGTCTAGGAACCATGTGAGGAAATAGAGTCCAGGAACTTTGTGAAGAAATAAAGTGTCCAGGAACCGTGTGAGGAGAGACCAGGAACCGTGTGAGGAAAAAAGAGTCCAGAAACTTTATGAGGAAATAAAGAGTCCAGGAACTGTGTGAGGAAATAAAGAGTCCAGGAACTGTGTGAGGAAATAAAGTGTCCAGGAACCGTGTGAGGAAATAAAGTGTCCAGAAACTTTATGAGGAAATAAAAAGTCCAGGAACCGTGTGAGGAAATAAAGTGTCCAGGAACCGTGT
>NC_083480.1:17220103-17252603 GCF_030014155.1 Tachysurus vachellii | reverse complement strand
CTCTCTCTCTCTCTCTCTCTCTGGAGGCATTCAGCCAGTCTCTGGAGTTAGGACAGACTGAAGCAGAGAGCTGCTCGGACACTCATCAGGATTGTACAGGACAGCGTGTGAATTGTGCGCTGTGTGTGAGACCTAAGCGATGTGAGTGTGAGTGTGTCACACCGAGAAGCAGCTTTTATTCCGAGCGCTCGAGCGATCATGGGACTAGCAGACTAAGTCAACGACTCGTTACTTTCTCAGTGTGAATCGACGCACTAAAAGGAAGTCGGCGGGGTTTAGAAATTTTTTTTCTCTCTCCTGTCTCTCAAGCATCGGCCGCGTAATTCCCCACACTCAAATGCAGATTCGGGTCTGGGACACAGTCGCGAGTCGTCCCTCGGCGTACCCGTCGGTCTGTGGGCGGTGCCGCTGCCCGGCATGCTTTTGAAGCCGACCGTGCCGGGGCTGTGCGCCATGTTGCAGACCATCTACGAGACCGAGTCGTGTTTCTCATCGGACAGCACGGCTGGCACCAGCATGCCCAGCACGGGTGAGTGAGAGTCCGCGGGAAGACGGGGAGAAGGGCGAGAGAGGTATATGACAGACAGGGAGAGGGATGGAGGGAGGGAGGGAGAGAGGGAGTGAGGGAGGGGAGAAAAACAAGAGATGCTTCCTCCTAACACTTGTGTTTAGGCATGGATCAGCTTGGCCCTTGGAGTTTTGTTGCGTCTTTGTATCTCGTTTGTCGTCTCGTGGCTTTTGAAACTTGACACACGTTAACGAGACGTCTGTTTTTTGGGAATCCAAAAGGTGTTCCCAGCGCAGAACTAGCTTATTTACCCTCTGCTTTTTTTTTTTTTGACAGAACGAACAAAGAGTCATTTTTACGTCCATTCACGTTGTATCACGATGACAGTTTTCAGTACTCATGACGGATTATCACTTGAAATCGTCGAGATTCCTCGGCTAATAACCATTTACTAAAAAGTGTTAGTGCAGGAATTTGTCGGAATGCGAACAGGGAGCACGTCCCGGATCCGCCCCCGGTGCGGTGGTAGTCCGAGGTGCGTCATCGTAAAGGGGGTTTCCCGGTGCTCAGACTGGGAGTTCTTGCTCTAAAGACTGTACTTTTTTTTTTAAAGATTTTGTCCCAATTTCGTGTTTTTCAACAGACCGGCTTTAACACGGCTTTTTAATTCACGCTATTTCACACTTGCAGAGTTTTCAACGAAACCAAACCGACCCCAGAGGATCAGCTGATCGGATGTTGTGAGTGTTGACGCTCAGTCGATCCGCACGTTCAGACTTGCGTGTAGTTTCCAGTGTCAATACAGGTGCCCTGATTTACTCAATAAACGTAGCTCGGATGCACTTTGTTTAGCGTCCAAATAACCCCCAGAGATCCAGAAATAAACTCACCTGTTGCCCCTTTCCTTTTATTCACATTATGCGGCTGTTCCTTCAGTCCAATCGGATCTCGTTATGATTTAATCTTTCTGGTTCCAATTCGACGTCCTGATCACACGATTTTTGTTGGTGTTTTGTTGTCGTGTTGTTCCACGTTTCCAGATGTTACTATGTTAAATTCACCATGTAGAGAGGAAGGTTCTCTTTACATTCTGTTGCTTAATTGTGTTTTCAGGTTGTTACTGATTTAGTGTTTTTGGTCGCTTCAGAACTGTGTACTTATTTCTGAAGGATAATAAGAAACAGCGGATGCTATTTATTTAAAGATATGATCCAGTTGCTGCTGTTGGAGAAATGCGTTTGTTTACACGTCTAGCAAAAAATCAGATTGTTAAAATGTTTGATTGTTACTATGAGCAGAGAGCTGGACTAACGGGTTTTGGTTATTATGTCCAACCGCTTTACCTGAGAACTTTCTGAGAACCAGCTCCATCTCACATCTCACATCTCACATCTCACACTTCCTTGAATGTGCTGATTTCGGCTACCGAAGAGTTTTAATTAACTCACGGCCTCCAACATTATCCCACACCAACCCACCTCTTCCTACGTCCTCCAAGCTCTCCCTCTTCATCCCACATCCTCCCTCACTGTCCCTCGTCCTCCCACATCATCCTTCATCCTCCCACATCATCCTTCATCCTCTCACATCATCCTTCATCCTCTCACATCATCCTTCATCCTCTCACATCATCCTTCATCCTCTCACATCATCCTTCGTCCTCCCACATCATCCCTCGTCCTCCCACATCATCCTTCATCCTCTCACATCATCCTTCAACCTCTCACATCATCCTTCGTCCTCCCACATCATCCCTCGTCCTCCCACATCATCCTTCATCCTCCCACATCATCTTTCGTCCTCCCACATCATCCCTCGTCCTCCCACATCATCCTTCATCCTCCCACATCATCCTTCATCCTCACACATCATCCTTCATCCTCCCACATCATCCCTCGTCCTCTCTCATCATCTCTCACCCCCACATCAGCCCTGGTCCTCCCACATTATCCCTCATCCTCCTTCACCAGCCCTCATCATCCCACGTTCTTTAGCATCATCCCACCCCCTTTCACGTCATCCCACGTCCTCCATCCACACGACACCTGTTCAAGTAATGACATCACTGTGCTCAGCTTCTGATCTGAGACCAGCTGTGGTACCATCATCTCCCCAATACTCCCACTGTGGTGGTCAGGCCCAGAACCTGCCTCAGTTGCAGATGTTTGCTTGCATGTCAGCATTTATACCGATGCTCAGATTTTGGTTGAGCCAGACTGAGTATTTATATTTCCTCAAATTTCTCCACAATTAGTTATTTTTTCTCAGTTGCCTTTGCACATGCTGCTCCAAATCTCCTTCATATACAAAGCAATTTATTCGTGGCGAGAACTTTTGAGAACATGACGAGAAGATACGCACAGAGCACGGGACCCGAACCTAACGCTCGACGAAATGCTGAGGCTTTTCTTAAAATTAGACATCTCGAGAGGGTCCAAGTATGAAGAAAGCAATGCAAGGAGAAAAAAACGGTTGTATGGAGGTTGTGTTTTGTGTAAAAATGCTGCGCGTTCTCGTTGTAACGGCTGTACGAGGTTATTTAACTGGGTCTGACTCAGCGGTGCTCATTCAGCTGTTACAGTTCTGCGCTGCAGTTCAGAAGGTCATGAGATGAAGCACTCGCTCAATAGAGAAGACGTGTGAAAGCCTCCGCTCGTGGAGGTAAAAACGACTGGTCATGAGCTAAAGCTTCACTAAAACAGCGGCTTGCAGAATATTAGCCGTTTTGCCGTTTATAGGGTTAGGGTTGCCGTTTTTTTTTTTTTTTTTTTTTTTTTTTTTTTTTTTTTTTACAGAAAAATTCTGAATGTCTGTAAATGTGACGCCAACATCCTTGACATTTATCTACATTGTCTGCCTCACATCATCACCCGGCTCCTCGGGTTCCTTCCATGTTCTCCTCATCTCCATGCTGGTTTCCTCCTGGCTCTCCAGTTTACTCCCACTTTCCAAAAACACACCATGGATTTTAGTGTGTAAGTGTGTATGTGTGTGTGTTATTCAGTGTGTATTCTCACCACAGACCCAATGTTCCCGAGATTATCCACGGATCCACCACAACCCTGACCAGGATCAGGAGCTTCCTGAAGACGAGCAAATAAATCGATCGCTAACGTGGAGTCGTCGTATCAGACAGACTTCTTCTAGATGTCCCTAAAATCTGGGATCTCTTGTAGCTGAGATCCACCAAGGAGCATCATGTTTGTGAGATGATCCGTCCAGTGTCAGCAAACCTCCGGAGTAACCCGATGACGAATTGCGGAATTTAATAAAACCAAGAGATAATATTTACTTCAAGAAGCTGGTTGTCATGAGTTTATTTTCCCTTTTCCAGCCAATCAGATTACAGCTTGTGAGATTCAGAAGCTTGTGTCCAGATAAGTGATGAGCGTAACATAAGTACGAAGTGCTTCAGGAGGTGTGGGCGGAGTCTGAGGCTTAATAAACGTCGATTCACGTAAAGTTTATACACCAACTGTATCAGCAGTCTGTATGTTTTTTATGATACTCACTCAGTTAGCAGCCCTGTTAGCAACTCCGCTAACACGTCTCTCCATCACCTCGTGAGTCAACACGTCTTTTCTGTCACGTTCTAACAGCGTCTGCAGCGGCAACTCAGACTTTGTGAGGTAAAAATTTTGTTCGGAAATGACTTTAACAACGCTTTTTTATTTATTCGTTTATTATTTTCATTCATTTATTTATTTATTTATTTATTTATTTATTTATTTATTTATTTATTCATGGTCACTCGCCTGAAGCTAAAGCTTGAATTGTAAAAAAAAAAAAAAAAATTGGTACGATTTAGGAGGCGGGAATAAAGGGGAAAAGGGGGCGGGTCTAAAGTGTGGGGGAAAGATTGCCGTATTGATGTGATATGGAGAAATATGAAAAAAAAAATGTCATTTTTAGCGTGAACGTTTGGTCCGAAAGGAGAAACAAAGCAATACAGAGCCAGAAATTAAATGTGCTTTATTTAAAAAAAAAAGCGAGGAAACGTAACGATCAGTTAGTCGTTTAATTGGTTTATTAAATAATAAACAATAAATAAAAATAATATGAAAAAACGTAACTTTATGACATCGTGGTCAATTCTGTCATGAGACACTTTCCTGAGCCATTGAGGATATAATGGTGTATTTTTATTAGATCTAATTTTTTACGTTTTTCTTTATTTTATACGTGGTTACGGTTACTGAACGGAGGTAGTTAAATAAAGGAAGTAAAATAAATGAAATTATAAAAATTCTTGTTTTTGTTATGCTTATGGAATATTTTATAGAAATAAAATGATTTTTTTAGTAACGAGTAATTAAAAATAAATTGCCGTGTCGTCGAGGCTCGGAGGAAAAAAAGCTACTGTTTATGTAATTTATTCTGTAAATATTATTCTATAAGTTGGAAATGCTACTAATGAGGAACGAAACGATTTATAGATCGCTTTTGGAATCTTGGGAATTTCCGTAAAGCAGCGAGATCTGAATCGTCGCCTTCTCCGGCTGGGATTCCGGTCGCTCGGATCGTCACTGGAACTCGAGGCGTCCGACGTTAGACGTCTGATGTTTGGTAGGAAGGAGTTTGTGGGTTTAATGCAGACGGCTCTGTGTCGGCTCAGGAGCGCAGCGTGGAGTCGCAGGAATACAGAATTTCAGACGTCTGGTCAGGGATCAGTCGCTGTGCGTGCGGCTCGTCAGGACGTGATGCAGTGAATAAACCTCACTTCAGCACAGGACTCAACTCACTTACATAACACATAGAGCCGTGCTAATCTTTACTGATTAACCACACTGACCTGCTGACGGAGCACTCCACCTCCACTACACCTCCATTCTCACCTCCACCTTTATCCTGTACTCCACCTCCATCCTCCACTCCACTTCTCCTCCACTACACCTCCATTCTCACCTCCACCTCTATCCTCCAATCCACCTCTATCCTCCTCTTCACCTCCACAACCTCCTCCTCCACTACACCTCCACCTCCATACTCCACTCCACCTCCACCTTTATCCTCCATACTCCACTCCTCCTCCACTCCACCTCCACTTTTATCCTTCAATCCACCTCTATCCTCCACCTCCACCTCTATTCTCAACTCCACCTCCATCCTCCACTCCACGCCACCTCCATCCTCCACCTCCATCCTCCACTCCAATTTCGTTCCACTCCTCCTCCACCCCATCTCCACTCCACCTCTATCCTCCACTACACCTCCACTCCACCTCCACCTTTATCCTCCACCTCCATTCTTCACTCCACTCCACCTCCACCTCTATCCTCCACCTTTATCCTCCACTCCACCTCTATCGTCCACCTCCACCTCTATTCTCCACTCCACCTCCATCCTCCACTCCACCTCTATCCTCCACCTCCACCTCTATTCTCCACTCCACCTCCATCCTCCACTCCAATTTCGTTCCACTCCTCCTCCACCCCACCTCCACTTCACCTCCATCCTCCACTCCACTTCTCCTATACTCATCCATTCTCTACGTCTCCATCCTCCAGTCTACTTTTTCATCCTTCAATCCATTTCAACACTTCTTCATCTTTTTTTTCATCTTCTCTGTTCCTTCACTCTTCTGTTCCTCCACTCCTCCGGTCCTCTGCTTCTCAGCTTGGATTTTAGTTCCACTTCATGAAGTTTATAGCTAATGCCACAGTGATGTCACAATGATGTCACAGTGATGTCAGTGCATGACTTGAAGAAACCCTTGTTTTTTTTTTCCTTGTTTGTTTGTTTGTTTGTGGCTCACAGGGCCCCCGGTTGACGCAGCCGTGACGTCAGAAGCTCTTTGCAGTCTCCGAAAGCAGCGAGCGCCGAGACTGGCCTGCTGTAACACACATTCTGCTGTGTTTTATGAGCCTCTCGGAATAGAAGGTGTTATTTTGGGACCTTCAGAAAGTGAAATTGTTGAATCATGTAGAGCAGTCTGACTGCTAACCATGCTTTGTAATTCATCTCAAGCATGCAGGAGAAAGCTCTTATGGAGAACATAATGGAGGCATAATCCTCTTATGGAGGCATATTTTTATTTAGTAATTGTAATAATTTAGTAAAACACACCATTAGAGGTGGCTACGGATCCGGTAACGTGACGATGACACATAAAGAAGCTCCTAAATAAAACCCTGCGTCCGAGTTGATTTGTGACGTCTACCTGCTTGGAGCTGGACAGTTGAGATATAAAGCAACGTCGAGAGGTTTGAAAGGTTGGAAAGTCGGAGCTGATTGATGACATAAGCGCAGCTGTGTAGGCGTCTTTAACAGGCTGCTGCTGTTGTTTGTACACTGCAGCTAAATGAAGAAGGTCTAAGTTTAGCGTCGCTGTTCTCACCCCGATGTTCTCGCTCTATAATCAGACACCACCTTTTATTTTTGTTTTTTTTAGGGGGTCACGCTTGCCAAGTCCTCGGTGCCTGAATCTCACCTTACCTGAACATTAAACAGTGTGCTCGCGGCTCTCTCGTATTCCGTTACATAGATAGAGCTTTTTGTGGGAGATTTTAGTTTTGGTTTATTTGTTTATCTGTTTATTTAGTTTGTTTAGTTAATAAGTATGTTATTAAAAAATTTAAGGATTACAGCTAGCTTTTATTTGTTTATTGTTTTCTTAAAAAGTCGTGAAAATGTTTTTTCATTGTTTTTTTTTGTGCATTATTTAAAAAGATGTTTGTTACTTTTCATCCTTTTGTTTTTTCGGAGTTTTCGATCAGCTTTTGTTTATTTATGTGTTTGGTTTTTAATTTAAAAAAATTACATTTTTCAGTGACTTTAAATTTAATTTAATTTTTGTTTTGTTGGGAATGATTTACTTTTGTTTCTAAACTTAGCCACTACATGTTTTGTTCATGTGGCTTGATGAGCAGAGTGTTGGTACTCGTTACTCTGTGCTCGGGCCAGTTACAAACTGAGTAACGTTCCTCACGTCCTCTTCACAGTATTAATAGTTCTGGAGTCAAACACGAGTTCTGAGGAACAGAACACCGTGACCCAGAATCCTCACTTCAGAAATAAAACCTCTACGTGTTTACTTTTGTGATGTCTGTTAGGAGTTCTGAGAATTGGAGTCTGTCATTGAGTCTGTCATTGAGTCTTACATTGGGCTCTGTGATTGGGGTCTGTCATTGGGTCTCTCTTTGGGTCTGTCATTGAGTCTTACATTGGGTCTGTCATTGAGTCTGTGATTGAGCCTTACATTGAGTCTGTCATTGAATTTGTCATTGGTCTTACATTAAGTCTTACATTGGGTCTGTCATTAGACCTGTCATTGGGTCTGTCATTAGACCTGTCATTGGGTCTGTCATTAGACCTGTCATTGGGTCTGTCATTAGACCTGTTATTGGACCTGTCACTGGGTCTGTCATTAGGGCTGTCATTGGGTCTGAGACTAGGGCTGTGATTGGGTCTGTCATTGAGTCTGTGATTAGGGCTGTCATTGTGTCTGTAATTAGGGCTGTGATTAGGGCTGTCATTGGGTCTGTGATTAGGGCTGTCATTGTGTCTGTGATTAGGGCTCTCATTGGGTTGTGAATGAGTCTTACATTGAGTCTTAAATTGAGTGTCATTGGGTCTGTCATTGGGTCTGTGATTAGGGCTGTGATTGAGTCTGTGATTAGGGCTGTGATTGAGTCTGTGATTAGGGCTGTGATTGAGTCTGTGATTAGGGCTGTGATTGAGTCTTACATTGAGTCTTTCATTGAGGCTGTCATTGGGTCTGTGATTAGGGATGTGATTGAGTCTGTGATTAGGGCTGTGATTGAGTCTTACATTGAGTCTGTCATTGGACTTGTCATTGGGTCTGTGATTAGGGCTGTGATTGAGTCTTACATTGAGTCTGTCATTGGACTTGTCATTGGGTCTGTCATTAGGTCTGTGATTAGGGCTGTGATTGAGTCTTACATTGAGTCTGTCATTGGACTTGTCATTGGGTCTGTGATTAGGGCTGTGATTGAGTCTTACATTGAGTCTGTCATTGGACTTGTCATTGGGTCTGTGATTAGGGCTGTGATTGAGTCTTACATTGAGTCTGTCATTGGACTTGTCATTGGGTCTGTCATTGGGTCTGTGATTAGGGCTGTGATTGAGTCTTACATTAAGTCTGTCATTGGACTTGTCATTGGGTCTGTCATTGGGTCTGTGATTAGGGCTGTGATTGAGTCTTACATTGAGTCTGTCATTGGACTTGTCATTGGGTCTGTCATTGGGTCTGTCATTGTATACGGCATGTATAATAGCGCAGGGGCGGAGCTACAACTCGTCAGCCTCTCCTCAAGAAAAGCATTTTCTTTCATTTTATAAAAAGAGTTTTTTTTTTTTTTAATACACTTCACTTTTCTGCCAATATTATTATTATTATAATTATTATTAATCAATCAATTATTATTAATATTAATTATTATAACTATTATTAATTATTTATAATCAGAACCTCTAATACACTTGTGATGTCATTTTTTTGCGGTTTAGATTACTGTAGGTAGAATCAAATGTTGTGTTATTCCTTTGTGACCAGAGGAGGCTGGGTTACAGAGGGAATTTCTTCTAGATCTGTGTGTGTGTGTGTGTGTGTGTGTGTGTGTGTGTGTGTGTGTGTGTGGGACGTTGAGTCGAGCTCCCACCTACACACAGTCTGAGTGTAAGAGTACGAGAGCAGACACTGTCTGTAGTGTATACACGGCTTTCACACTTACACACACAGCCGAAAGAAGTGTAAGTGTGTGTGTTTCAGTCCCTGTCTGAAAGCTATAAAAAACATGCTAGTGTGGATCAGTTAGCTTTTAAACATAAATGCACGGTTATAAAAGTTAAACACCGAACAGAAGGGGGACGGATTAAAGTAAAACCCGACATGTGGTCACACGGTCACTTCCTGCGCCGACTACTAATTTCGTTCCCCTTGGTGACGGTTATTAAATATGTCCTCTGGACCACACAGGTCAAACTCTATTACCTGTTTTCCAGCTTTTCAGTCATTGAAACACGATCAGCTGAACGAAGCTCCGCCCACAAGAAACTCCTGTCATTTCCTTTTCATTCAAAACGAAGCTCTGAAGCGATTTTATACTTTTCTATTCGGTAAAACAATCCAGAAGTTCACCTGTATGATGGCAATTGTTTGTTTGTTTGTTTTTCCTTTAATTTGTCACTCGTTTGTATTTTTCTCTTTGAAACAAAGCAGATCTCGTCCTTGGAGCTTTAGTCTGACTTGAACACGACGTTAACATTAGCGGATCGTCTCAGATATTTGACAGATATTCTGTCATTAGTAAAAACACTTAAATAAACGATAGACTTTTACGTATCGCTTCAAAAATCGCCATTTTACAGATTTGTCTTAAAACAAGAACAACAACGGCTAGAAAATAAAACTTTGTAGAAAAATTTGTAGCGTAATAAAACAATTGTATGAAATAGAATCCTCTATAATATAGATATAATATGCTTATAACAAATAAAATAAAATAAAGGAATAATTTTGATAAACAATTTACTACTTATTGAATAATAAATTATAATAATTGCAACTAATTAATACCTAACAAATTAATATTGAATGCAGCATATTATAATATAGAAATATAAAAATGATAGCAAAAAATTCTGAAAAATAAAGTAAATCACGTGATATAATTCGATTCTAGTTCTGATCATTTTATCTGTTTTTTTATTTTTATCTGTAAATTTTATTTATTGGGGGCACGGTGGCTTAGTGGTTAGCACATTCGCCTCACACCTCCAGGGTTGGGGTTCGATTCCCGCTTCCACCTTGTGTGTGTGGAGTTTGCATGTTCTCTCTGTGCCTCGGGGGTTTCCTCCGGGTACTCCGGTTTCCTCCCCCGGTCCAAAGACATGCAAGGTAGGTTGATTGGCATCTCTGGAAAATTGTCCGTAGTGTGTGATTGTGTGAGTGAATGAGAGTGTGTGTGTGCCCTGCGATGGGTTGGCACTCCGTCCAGGGTGTATCCTGCCTTGATGCCCGATGACGCCTGAGATAGGCACAGGCTCCCCGTGACCCGAGGTAGTTCGGATAAGCGGTAGAAAATGAATGAGTGAATTTTATTTATTTATCATTAACATTTCTTTTATTTACATTCGGCTTAACGCAGAACAATCGAACAGAAAGTTTATTTAATAATATATATAAGTAAAAACATATAGCAGAAGAGGTAATTAAATATGCAAAGCTGTGCAGGTTAATGTAGAATAATTAACCAGTACATTTTGTATATTTATGCCAATATATTTTATCCGAAAAAAAAAATCGAACAAAATCATTTTTAATAATAAATTTCTTCTGAACATTAAACGTGCGTTATTAAAAATCTCTTTAAAGCTCTGACAGAGCTAATGGTTTAAAAAAAAACTATCAAGCGCTATCATTTTAGTGTGTGAAAGAAAAAGCCTCTTATTTGTGTGAGTAACGAGTCGGGATCAGACCTCCTCCGCTTTCCCTGGCCGGCTTTCTGAATTCCGCACCACACGTCGAAGTTTACCCAGAAAACAACATTCCAGCCGTGCGAGCGTTTGACGTCAATGCCGGTGCATTTATAGAACACATAAACAGTGGTGTGCTCTCAGCCCGCGCCTCAGCCACCACGTTTCAGCGTCTCCGTGTTTATGCTCTCGCGTTCGCTTTCTTCTTCTTCTTCTCCTTCTTCTTTTTTCTTCTCTTTTTTTTAAATTTGAGTATGAAAGGTGGAGGCATTAGAGTCAAAGCCTGAAGGGAAAGTGTGCAAAAAATTCTCCCCTGCACCACTCGGCCACACTTTTGGACACCGTGTGTACTGAATGGGTCACTGTTTTGGAGGAGAAGGGGGATATTATGGGATGTCGCATGAGTTTTATGTGAAGCGTGATTAACATGTTGAATACACTAAGGTCATGTGACACAGGAGCTTTGATTCCTTCATGGGTTCTTGAAGGTTCTGGTGTCCAGGGTTGGCGTCTGAGGTTAGATTTTGGAAGTAGTAGAATGTCTTGTTGAATCGGTCCTGAGCTGTGTTTGTGTCTTCAGCTTCATGGGTGATGCTAAAGACTGCACCACACTGTACACTCTACATTATATACCGTACACTGTGCAATATACTCTATATGCTGTACACTATTCACTATATACTGAAGTATAAATGTGCTAGCAGTGCTAAACCTCACACTATACGCTATACGCTATAACACTATATACTACACACTGTACACTATACACTATAGACTGTGGTATAAATGTATTAGCAGTGCTAAGCTTCACCCCTTTTTTAAGTTTCCTTTTTGCACACTATACGCTACACAGTACACTATATACTATACACTATACTATACACGATATATACTATACACTGTACAATACATACAATACACAGTACACTACACACTATATACTGCGGTATAAATGTGTTAGTAGTTCTAAGCAGTGCCACTATTTTCAAGGTTTTTTTTTTACATTATGCTATATACTATACCCTGTACACTATACACTATATACTATACACTATATACTATACCCTGTACACTATACCCTGTACACTATACACTATATACTATACACTATATACTATACCCTGTACACTATACACTATATACTATACCCTGTACAATATACACTATATACTATACCCTGTACAATATACACTATACACTATATACTATATACTATACCCTGTACACTATATACTATACACTATATACTATGCCCTGTACACTATACACTATATATACTATACACTATATACTATACCCTGTACACTATACAATATACACTGTACACTATATACTATACCCTGTACACTATATACTATACCCTGTACACTATACACTATATACTATACACTATATACTATACCCTGTACAATATACACTATATACTATACCCTGTACACTATACAATATACACTGTACACTATATACTATACCCTGTACACTATACACTATACACTATATACTATACCCTGTACACTATACACTATATACTATACACTATATACTATACCCTGTACACTATATACTATACACTATATACTATACACTATACACTATACACTATATACTATACCCTGTACACTATATACTATACCCTGTACACTATACACTATATACTATACCCTGTATACTATACACTATATACTATACACTGTACACTTTATGGTGTATCTATACCCTGTAAACTATACACTACACACTATACCCCGTACACTATACACTGTACACTATATACCATACACTGTACACTATACACTACACACTATATACTGTACACTATACACTACACATTATATACTATATGGTGTAGACTTGCTGTATGCTGTATACTATACCCTGTACACTATACACTATCTACCATACACTGTACACTACACTATACACTATATACCATACACTGTACACTATATACTATAGGGTGTACACTTTATGCTGTATACTATACCCTGTACACTATACACTATCTACCATACACTGTACACTATACACTATCTACCATACACTGTACACTATACACTATCTACCATACACTGTACACTACACACTATCTACCATACACTGTACACTATACACTATCTACCATACACTGTACACTATACACTATCTACCATACACTGTACACTATACACTATCTACCATACACTGTACACTACACACTATCTACCATACACTGTACACTTCACTATACACTATATACCATACGCTGTACACTACACTATACACTATATACCATACACTGTACACTACACTATACACTATATACCATACGCTGTACACTACACTATACACTATATACCATACACTGTACACTACACTATACTCTATGTACCATACACTGTACACTACACTATACACTATATACCATACACTGTACACTACACTATACACTATATACCATACACTGTACACTAAACTATACACTATATACCATACACTGTACACTATATACTATACGGTGTACACTTTATGATGTATACTATATACTATACACTGTACACTATACATTATACACCACACACTATACACTATATACCATATACCTTACACTACACACTATATACTATACACTGTACACTATATACTGTACACTCCACACCATACCCTGTACACTATACCCTATTTACTGTACACTATACCCTGTATACTATACACTATATACTATACACTGTACACTTTATGGTGTATCTATACCCTGTAAACTATACACTACACACTATACCCCGTACACTATACACTGTACACTATATACCATACACTGTACACTATACACTACACACTATATACTGTACACTATACACTACACATTATATACTATATGGTGTAGACTTGCTGTATGCTGTATACTATACCCTGTACACTATACACTATCTACCATACACTGTACACTACACTATACACTATATACCATACACTGTACACTATATACTATAGGGTGTACACTTTATGCTGTATACTATACCCTGTACACTATACACTATCTACCATACACTGTACACTATACACTATCTACCATACACTGTACACTATACACTATCTACCATACACTGTACACTACACACTATCTACCATACACTGTACACTATACACTATCTACCATACACTGTACACTATACACTATCTACCATACACTGTGCACTATACACTATCTACCATACACTGTACACTATACACTATCTACCATACACTGTACACTATACACTATCTACCATACACTGTACACTACACACTATCTACCATACACTGTACACTTCACTATACACTATATACCATACGCTGTACACTACACTATACACTATATACCATACACTGTACACTACACTATACACTATATACCATACGCTGTACACTACACTATACACTATATACCATACACTGTACACTACACTATACTCTATGTACCATACACTGTACACTACACTATACACTATATACCATACACTGTACACTACACTATACACTATATACCATACACTGTACACTAAACTATACACTATATACCATACACTGTACACTATATACTATACGGTGTACACTTTATGATGTATACTATATACTATACACTGTACACTATACATTATACACCACACACTATACACTATATACCATATACCTTACACTACACACTATATACTATACACTGTACACTATATACTGTACACTCCACACCATACCCTGTACACTATACCCTATTTACTGTACACTATACCCTATATACTATACATTGTACACTACATACAATGCACAGTACACTACACACTATATACTGTGGTATAAATGTGTTAGCAGTGCTAAGCTATTTACAAGATTTTTTTTTCACATTATACACTAAACCCTGTACATTATACACTATATACTATATGTTATAGTGTGTAGCAAGGGCCTGAGCAAGGCCCTTAACCCTCAATTGTTCAGCTGTATAAATGAGATAAATGTAAGTCGCTCTGGATAAGAGCATCTGCCAAATGCCAGAAATGAAATGAAATGATAAACCACGCCCCTTTTTTTCATTTCATTTGTGTGTCCACATCAGATTTGCTCTTAACAAAAATGCCTTAAAGCTACGTAATAGCGATGATGACATTACGGTTGCTATGATAATGTTAGATTTTAACACAGTGTTTTAGATTACATTAAAAAAATAGTTCTCAGGTTCTATGAGACGTTGCAACCAAATTGTTCCATCCAGTTGCTTCACTGCGAAATGCCTTATTTGCATAGCGTTCTGTCTCAGTTCCGTCTCAGTTCAGATGTTGTTGATATGTCACGTGTGTGAGACCGGGTCACATGATCAAAGGGTAATGTTTAGCGCTTCTGTAAATATCCACTCTGATGAGAAAAGAAAGTGTGTGTGAAGAAAAAGAAAAAAAAATCCAACCAATCAGCTCAGAGCAGTATCTCTAATCTCTTCTACAGCCCTGATGTGTGTGTTAGAGGGCGTGGTTTTGGAAGCAAGCAAAAGGGGGGGGGTTTATTTGATTGTGATTTTGGTATCAGAACGGGTTTAGCTATATAAAAAATCCTTGCTTGGATTATTATTGTTGTTTTTTTATTATTGGTTTATTGTGGGTTTCAACAGACAGACGTTCTGTGTGTTCTTCCAAAGCAAGGGATCCTCTCTTCCTCTCCTCCTCTTCTCCTCCTCCTCAGAGCTTTCCTCAGAGTCTCATAAATCACACCGTTTCCCCCACAGCCACACGCTGATTAGTTCCAGATACGAGTCTGAATGTTAGGCAGATATCCCACGCCAACCTGTTGATCCTCACAACCGTCTCGTCTATCCTTCACCCTGTCATTCTCTATCTCGCACGCCCATCTCTCACTTTTCTCTCTCTCTCTCTCTCTCTCTCCACCCCCATCCTCTCTCCACTTCGCTAACAAGACGAGGACGCAGAGCAGATTTGACAGGGCGGCCTAGCAAGCGTTGCTATGTGCTATTTCTGGAAAGCAATATTCATGCTTCTCTCTCTCTCTAGCTCTCTATCTCTCTATCTCGTGTCTACCAGAGCTGGTATAGAAGAAAATAACCATGATGTAAGTTCGGCTTTCTGCAAAACAGCCCCGTTTAAAAAAGAAAAGAAAAAAATAGCCGGAGTGCCGAGGGGCTGGAAAACCAAAAGACTAACCGCGTCTCCAGAGAGCCTGCAGGAGCTTCGTGGGCATTTTTCCTCCAGCACACACATCGATCTCCGTCATTAATAGACAGAGGACGTGCAAACACACGCTAATTGGTGAAAGATCTGTTCAGAATTATCAAGCGATCCCGACTGAGCACAGGAGCGCTTCAGGGCCGCGCAATAAATCAACATCTTAGCATAATTACACTTTTCCAGCTCACCAGCAGTCGAGTCTGAGCTCCAAATGTAAATCAGCCTCGTTATTTACAGTCTAATTGTGTGTGTGCTTCACGGTGAACACTGTAACGTGCAAACGTCCGTCGCTGTGAACACTGTAACGTGCAAATGTACGTCACTGTGAACACTGTAACGTGCAAATGTACGTCACTGTGAACACTGTAACGTGCAAATGTACGTCACTGTGAACACTGTAACGTGCAAATGTACGTCACTGTGAACACTGTAACGTGCAAATGTACGTCACTGAGAACACTGTAACGTGCAAATGTACATCACTGAGAACACTGTAACGTGCAAATGTACGTCACTGTGAACACTGTAACGTGCAAATGTACGTCACTGTGAACACTGTAACGTGCAAATGTACGTCACTGTGAACACTGTAACGTGCAAATGTACGTCGCTGTGAACACTGTAACGTGCAAATGTACGTCACTGTGAACACTATAACGTGCAAATGTACGTCACTGAGAACACACGAGAAGCAAAAGAAAACTTCAACAGATCAATAAATAAACACACAGTGGACACTTTTAGTGTGATGCAAAGTTACACAAGGCATTAGTGCTGTTTATAGGGCACAGGAACCTGTGTGTGCGTGTGTGTCTGTGTGTGTGTGTGTGTGTGTGTGTGTGTGTGCGATTTGCTCTCCTTCCAGCAGGTTATATAAAGCATTCAGTGTTTGTTCATTTCCACAGGAACAGTCACATTATGATTGTGGTGCGATTCAGCCCTCTCTCTCTCTCTCTCTCTCTCTCTCTCTCTCTCTCTCTCTCTCTCTCTCTCTCTCTGTGTGTGTGTGTGTTTGTGTGTGTGATTTATCACACTCTGCACCTTCAGCTCTGCTCTGTGTATGAGCTGGAGGAACGTATCCCATGATTCACAGCGTCAATCGCAAGTCTAACACCACAAACAGCTCACAGAACCCCAGTGGACCGTCCTTCAAGTTTCACCTCTCTCTCTCTCTCTCTCTCTCTCTCTCTCTCTCTCTCTCTCTCTCTCTCTCTCTCTCTCCATCTCTCTCTCTTTCTCTCTCCCCCTCCCTCTCAACTCTCTCTGCACTGTAATTTCGATTCACTTATGTAATCTGTGTGAGAGAGACGAAACATACAACCAGTGAAAGAATACAGACAGAGAGAGATGGAAGGAATGATTGTAAAAGAGACAAAAGAGAGAGAGACTGAGAGAGAAAGACGGAAGAAGATAAACAATTTAATTATATATATATATATATATATATAAAATAAACATTTATGGAGAGAGAAAGAAGGGAAACAGAGAGTAAGATGGTAAGTAACACAGTATGTGTAACAGAGAGATGCCTAATGTTTGTTACCAGTTGCCATGGTTTCACTGCTAGCATTAAGCTAATGCAATAGATCCCCCCCCCACACACACACACACATTAGTTAGTTCACAAACGTTTTCCTGGTTTAAAAAAAAACAACACTAACACCATTGTTTTCGTGTCACTTGCCCCGCCCACTTTTCAACACCAACTCCGCCTCCTGAAGTTGTTAAAAAAAGTGACTTTTCTGCTCGCTTTGTCCTGTTGTGTTGCTGACACAGCACACTTTGTTACATCGTCTCATACACACACACACACTCACACGCAAACACACACACTGCTTTACTGTTGACAGACGGTGATTAGATCGTTGTGTTTCTAATCTGCTTTTACACGCACTTTATCTAAAGTACCTGCTGACACACACACACACACACACACACACACACACACACACAGACACACACACACCAGTACTTCAGCTTAGTTCTGCCAGTGTTATTGCGTTCTGGATTCTGATTGGCCAGAATACGTTATGGTTTCTATAGTAACAGCTCGTCGAACAGGAACTCGTACGGCAGACCCTCCACATGACCTGATGTAAACATGCATGTAATCGCTGATATATGAGATGTTTATTTAACAGATATGGAAGGAGTCTCCAGTGTTACTAAAGCGTGTAGTAAGACAGAGGAGTTTATGCTTTGCGGTTTCTCGTGATGTGTTGCATTTTTAATGGAACCCAGCCGACACCGAGGTGGTGAAAGTAACTTCACTTCACCGCACCAAGCGAAGAACTTTAGTTCCTGAACTCTGCTGTCCAATTATCCCGGTGATGTTCTGCCTCTGCTGTCACCGAGTAAAGGAATCTCCCTGCAGCAGGGACTTGTCAGATCCCGGTGTAGTGCCAAGGCAGTAAGACAGGCCACGGTTGCACTTCCCATCAGAATGTATGCCTCCATCTTTTTCACATCAAAGGCCGTCTCTCTGCAGGAGCTCGGTCTTCTCCACTCTGCCATCCGCAGCACAGAGACAGAGCCAGAGAAACTCCACTGTGTGTGTGTGTGTGTGTGTAAGGGAAAGAGAGACTACAAGCTACAGTGTTTGAAAAAAAAATGCAGAGGAGCTGAAAATAGAAGCGCTTTTAAAAGCGCAGTGCGAACCCCAGAGCCCTCGCTCTCCTCCCCTCCCCCATCACTCTCGGTGCATTATTAATCCTGGCTTATTTATAACCCACTTTTTCACAGGCACACTCAGGGTTCTGTCACGGCTCGTCTTTAATCTCCCCTGGGAGCGCGGAGGCGCGGACGCAGCGGACAACGGACAAGTAGACGGAGGACGAGAAAGTAGAAATAAAACGGGAGAAAGATACGAGGAGGAAAAAGTATAAAAAAAAAACCTAAACAAGCGAACAGCTCCCATCGACAATCCCCCCCCCCCCCCCCCCCAAACCAACCCCCGTCCCTGACATCCATGTCCCTGTCACGGTCCCTACCCCCCGCCCCCTAGGATGGGAAAAAGATGAGACAGGGTGGCCATTTTGATACGTACACTCTACATCTCCAGCCTTTGCTTTTCTTTCCTTTTTGGTTGCGGTCAGTGTGTTTAGTTTCTGACCTGAAAGCGAGAGAAAAATTCCACGCTGAGCGCTTGGCAGGCTTGCCGAAAGATTTCCACTGGGGAAAGTCATTGGTATTCGCACTTAGTTCGCTGCTGCTGGCAGTCGGAACCAATTTCAGCGCTTGAAGTGCTACTATTCCAATTTCTATGTATAACGTTTACATTTTAACGATTGATCAGAAGTCGTTGATTAATTTTTAATTAGGGCTGACGGTTACAGCTGTAGATCTCAGGTTCATACTAATGAGCTTGCTCCAGTGCAATGCAATTGTTTCTATAGCAACAGAGCGTTCACGTTTGTAAACGCACCACACGAACGACGCTTTTTGTACGGTTTTACGTAAGGAGTCTCGGAAGTGTCTGAGGTAAAGCTGTAAGTTCTCCAGGAATCTACGTTCTTTGATGGTGTTGGTATTAAAGACTAGACTCATTCATATCCACATGCTTGATATTTTATGTCATTTAATTTCCTATAGAGTTTTTAAAGCCAGGCTGTTATTCTGATTCCAGCATAAAGGTGCAGGGTGTGATTCTGGTTTCCTCGAGATCAGGCTTTAATCTCATTTGCTCCTCTTGGCCGCCTGCCCTTTTTCTCTTTCCAGCGACTGTCTGGCAGCAGCTCGCTACTTTCTGGGATTAGTTGTTGTGAATCTAAGTTCACCGGCTCCCTTTCAGAGCCGTTACTGGGTATGGTATTTCTACAGAGAATGCTTCCCTCAAACACTAAATGTACAGGGTCTTGGAAGTCCAACTTCATGCCGGTCCTGGGGGCTGAACTTGGCCGGTCCTGGGGGTTGAACTTGGCCAGTCCTGGGGGTTGAACTTGGCCGGTCCTGGGGGTTGAACTTTGCTGGTCCTGGGGGTTGAACTTGGCCGGTCCTGGGGGTTGAACTTGGCCGGTCCTGGGGGTTGAACTTGGCCGGTCCTGGGGGTTGAACTTGGCCGGTCCTGGGGGTTGAACTTGGCCCGGTCCTGGGGGTTGAACTGTTCTGGTCCATGTGCAGGTGCTTTAAAGGAATAGTCCAGTATTTTTCGACCTAATTTCCATTCATTACAGCTTGTAGTAAATTTCAGCACCATTTCTTGCACTGAGGGAACTCCAAACTCTCCAAAAAATGGCTCCTCAAGATTTCATTTGATGGTTGATGGTTCTACCATCCATATGGATCCTTTTTACCTTCTGTTGACAAAAACAAGTTGTTTACATGTCATTCGTTTTACTTGTAATTTTTTTCTTGGGGGAAGTCGTGGCCTAATGGTTAGAGAGTTTGACTCCTAACCCTAAGGTTGTGGGTCACGTCACTTTCACTTTTCACTTTCACTTTAATATCGGGGATTTGTTTTATTTCAAATGAGACACAGTAATCAAAAGTCTAAAATTTGGTTGTTTTTGATTTATCTGTTAAACGCTTTGCCTCGTAATACCTGTGCAAACTTTGGGTAAATAATTGCATCTAGAGTTACAGATGTGAAGGAGAACTGAAGAACAATTGGCCAAAAAATGGAATCTTTTTGGCCATTTGTTGTCTCTCTCTGGGTGAATGTAGGTTTAAGAGGAAACCCTCTGTTGTAGAGCTCAGCATTGGACTTCACCATAGACAACTTGCCCCAGGAACCACTATGCTACCTCTATAAGAGGCAAGTAAGCATTTTTACAGCTCATGTATCAACCTTTTGTTTTTGGCTGGATACGAACGGTTAAATCAAGATAGTCAAAGGAAAGTGTCTTGAGCATGTAGCTACTTCAATCATTAAAACTCAGGAGGTCATGTTGGTTTGGTTTTTTATGTTTTTACACAGGCTCTTACAGGATTCCCCAGTTATCTTGCCCTAGAAACCCAGGCTAGTCCAAGACCTGGAGTTTTAAGCTACAGATTCTTCTTGCTTGTGGAGTTCTCTCTAAATGCACACATCATTGTAATTAAGATTAATAATCAGATCTTAAACACCATTGTAGCCTACAATGGTTACCTTGGGAAACCAAATCTTTATCCTGACAAAGCCTACTTGAGAATTAAGACGTCTTTAAAGTGCCGTACTGTACTCCAGGATTTTTGATTTCCAGATCAGCTTCCAAGCGAAGGCTCAGTAAGATAGATGGGTTCACTGGAGGCCAGACTGACCAGGATTGCTGCTATTTTTAGAGCTCACTCACTGGGGGTGATTACTGTAATCTCTGCACTTGGATCTAATCTGATGAGGCTCTGATTCCATCTGTTCTTTTATTGATTACAACAAGTAGGAGAGTTTATCCATGCATCTGCCCCCTCCACACCTTCTACTACCTCATCTTACCATCAAGACCTGCCACATTCTCAGATTCTACCCAGAGATCTCTCGCAGTCTCCTTATTTCTCTGTAATGAGGAGGTAGTTCTCTTTACTTCGCCTGCCTTCCTGTACTATTTTTGTCCTCAATGTTTGCAAAACTGTAGCTTGCCCCTTCTCTTTCTCTATCTCTCTATCTCTCTCTGGCTTGCTTTCAACTACTCTAGCTGTCTCTCACCATCTTCCTCACAGCGTGATGAACATGTTTCCTTAGGTTTCCTTGACTGATGCTTAGTCGATGGTGTTTATCAATAACTTGCCATGTGGAAAATGCACCTGTTATTGTCATCGTTTTTTGCCGGAACCTTTAGCGCCACCTATCTGGAACTTTTTATTTCTCTGTTTATCTCCGGTCCTGTTTCCAGTTACCTGGATTTTGGTACCTGTTTAAGATCAACAACCTTTGCCCCTCTTCCACCGAGGCAGTTTGAGTGCTGGTTCGGAGCCTAATTTAGAACCAGTTCTTTCTTTTTCAACCGCCAAAGCACCGGCTCTGAACCAGGAAAAGTGGTTCTTAAGTAGCACCAAAACGTTGCTGGTCTAGACTTAAGAACCGCTTGTGTCAGGGGCTGTGGGCGGGGCTACTGTTAGCGCCTGGGGGCAGGGCTGATAGCGCATTTGATAATGTAAAGTATACTAATGTTTAATACACTTTAACTTTACCGCAATATGATACATTATCAGCACACATGATAGTAAGTAGCTACATGCTAAGGCTAATTTTTTTCTGTGTTAATGATAAAATAACGTTATGTACTTTCTCGATAACCTCCGTTTATACAGATTACATGGAGCTGCACGTACACGTTGGATTCGCCATGTTTGGGTGTTAATGTAGGTTCACAAAGCCATGAGCATTAACAGTAAAGCAACATCCGCCATTGTTGATGTATTTGTGTTTGTGTTTGCCGCTGCTGCGCTAACGTTGCTAGGAAACGTGACACGTATACAGTGACGTCAGACTCGGCTCTGTGATGGCTTTCTAGCCGGTGGAAAGGCAAATCAGTTCTTAGTCGATTCACCAGTGGAACCAACTTTGAACCAGCACCAGCACTAGCTCTGAACCAGCACCCGGTTCTTTTTGGTGGAAAAGGGGCAATAGAGACCTACTTGTATTTGTGGAGGTGTTGCCTGGTTAGGAGCTGATTGTTAGGAGCTGATTGGTCACACATTGACTCAAGGGGTCCATGTGGGAACCGTTTCAGACAGAGGAACTCTGTCTGTATTTTTGCTCTTGTTTTTGAACATGAACCAGAAATCTTTGTCCTTAAAAAAACAGTTTTTTATGACCCTCATGAACCTGTCTCTGGAACAAATCTGTAAGTCAGTGCTTTCCTCCTCCTCTGTTCCTCCATTCGTCCACCTGCATTGCGCATTTTCGCACCATCGCCTGGTGTAACACGCCTGTTTTAACCTTGTTAAGAGTTGAATCTGATGAACCCGAGTGAGAAAAAGGCTTAAATGTTGCTTTGAGCTCTTGAAAGGGAAACACCAGCATATCTCCGGCAAAGTGGTGCATTAGGAGCTCAGAATGGGATTAGCTGAATAGTGACAGGCTGGGAGAGACAGAGGGGGTCGGGGAAGGCTGGAATGACAGCGCAGTTATTTTTAGCACTCGCTCTTTGTGGGTGATTACAGTAATCTCAACACTCGCGTCTAATCCAACGCATTTCATCCATGTTGCAGTCGTGTCCTCTGTTTTATTGATTCCACCCTAGTTAGCTAGTTTATTCACAGATCTGACCTTTTTTCATCTCACTACCCATCACCTTTTTTCTTGTTCTCCATTTTCTACCCAGAGATCTCGGATTCTCTTCACGTATCTATAACGAAGGACCGCTTCACTCCGCTTCTCGCCTTCTTTTTGCTATTTTTGTGTTCTGCTAGTTGCAAAACCGCGCAAAAACCCTATCACTGTCTGTCTCTATCACTTTCCATCTCTTTACGTTCCCTACTTCTTTTCTCTCTCTCTTTCTCTATTTAGGTCTTTCCTTTACCCTGTCTTCGCTCACTTCGAGCTAAGATGGAAGACTGCTCTTGTCTTCCAGTTCTGCCGTTTATTGAACGGGTTTATTTTCATAACATTGTAAAGAGTACACCGAGGAAGCCAGAAGACAATAAAGCGGACACGACATCCTCCTCCGAGGAAATCCCATTTCGGGGGAACGACTCTCATCAGTGCAGCGATATGAGGGGATTCCTATAACTGGCTGTGTAGGAGGATGCCGCAGTGATGCTGCTGTTTCATTTCGACACGCGAAGGAGGCTCTAACTGGATTTTCCTCTTTCAGTACAAAAACTGTTGAGCTCTGGAAATAGCCTCGTTGCAGACTTGCACGTAACCAACCCTACCACACACACACACACACACACACACACACACACACACAAAACCTTCACTCTGCATTCTCTTTTCCTTCTTTTTGTTTTCTTTTCATTTTACACAAAGCGGGAAGTTCTGCTTTCATGACTAGCTCTGATAACACAAGGATTCTTAACGTTATGGTTGACTAAAAGCGGCCAAATTTTTGTTTTTTTACTTCTTAAGCACTGTCTATGTTCAGTACGTTTATCATTGTTGAGTTTTAGCTTCGAGATCAAGCAACCTGGACGTTCACTTTGTTCAAGTGTGCTTTTCAAACCGAGTCTAAATCTGAGCGAAACGGCTTGTTTCCTGTTTGATTTGGTTTCAAGCTGTGCATAATTCAAGAATTAAAGAACATTTTCATTTATGGATCAGAAATTTATCCCTGGTGAAAAGCACCCAAACCTTTAGCAGAGCCAGGACACGTTCCTTACACCATGCTGAGAACGGAGAGAAAATGGTGATATTCCCAATGGTTCTGTTTGGTTTCCAGTTTCAGTTATTAGCTAGTTTCTCTGCTACTTTGCTCATTAACGAACGTCACCCATCACACGCAGGCTCCAGTTTACTTCACTTCATGGATTGTGTGTGGTATAAAGTCTGAAATATGAAAGTTTCTTTGTCTTCTGATTTGAGTTCATCGGTCTTGGTCAACAATAGGGGTATGTGGTAGCCTAGTGGCTAAGGTGGTTAAGGTGTTGGGCTACCAATCAGAAGGTTGTGAGTTCGATTCCTACGTCCACCAAGGTGCCACTGTTGGGCCCTTGAGCAAGGCCCTTAACCCTCAATTGCTCAGTTGTATAAAAAAATGAGACAATGTAAGTCGCGTCTGCCAAATGCTGTAAATGTAAATGTAATATTTAACATTTAAGTTAAATAAGTTTAGCTTCAACACAATATTTGTAATGATGACTCTAAAGAGCAGTGGCTAAGTTTATTTTTTTTATTCTAGTATAATTCTCATGCGATGTCCAAAGATAGCGTCGGAATTATAGGCACCTTTGGTAAAAGTTATAAGTTTTTGTTTTTAAGTAGCTCAAAAAATGTGAAATTTTTAATCCTTGAAATATATACAGTACATTCTAAGAAAATTAAAGCCCTACGAGTCACGAAGCGTGTCACAGAACAGCCATTTTTTTTTTGCTAATAATTTGTTTGTTTTTGCATGTTGTTATTTTGGAGGTTTTATCAGGACATTTTGTTTTACAGTAATTTAACCTTGTTCCCGTTCTCCCACAAAGAAAGTTCTGCTAATAACGAATTTACCAATTTGCCAATTAGCAGTCTCGGATTAGTTCATCAGTTGATAGACTTACATCCTTTAAACGTGTTTGTAAATAGCTGAGGGTTTGTGTCCGGAGGAAATCCGGGGCTAAAACGCCAGCCGATGGATTCGGTCAGCCAGCAGCTGAGTGATATATTTAGCGTTTTTCGGATGATGAGGGTTAATCTGATTTACGAGTGATCCGAGCGCTTCCTCCGTGCCACGTTGTTTGTAAACCGAGGTGACGGAGGTGCGGAGGTGTGCAGAGGCAGCCCGAGTGACAGAACGACGTGACCGATGAGTTCATCTGCCCTCTGGCTTTCAACCTCAAGCCTGTGACCTGAAAGCCAGAAGGCAGATGATCTCGATCTCGATCTCGATCTCGATCTCATCTGTTAGCACTTGGAGGTTTCACACCATCCTAAGTTTCAGGATCGGATTATCAAGCTAGCGTGGTTTTTACTGGTAATGTCGTTTTTATAATAAAATAAAATAAAATAAAATAAAACCGCGATCTTTAAGTCTGCTCTGTGGAAAGGACCGTCTTGGGGTCAAACCAGGCAGCGGTGGGGGCTGTGGATGTTTCGCAGTGCTCGCTGTGCATGCAGTGTTCGCTGTGTCCTCTGGTCCCAGATCTAACAATCGGCTCCGAGCCAATTAATCCAATTAATCAACATCAAAAGAAACAAAATGATCAAATTCACACTGTGTATACAATCCTAGGAGCCTTGACAGCTTCCATACTGTCACAGAAAGGTCATGAGGTCCAATCCCAGGAATTCTCCCGAGCCGATGTTTGACTTTTACCGCTTAGATCGAATAAATACATCATCTGTGAAATGGCATCAGATCAGATATCTCATCTGTTTTCTAAGATTACACCCCCCCCCCCCACTCCCCCACCACAATTCTCTATGAGATTGTTGATTTTACACAGAATCATTCTCAATATCACTAATTGCCGCAATTCTCCCGATGCCACGTTCACGGCTGAATTGCTTTCTCTGTTGTGATCAAATACGTGGCACTTTGATCCGAGGGGTTTTGATTAAACCGTGTCCTGGCGTGCCTCTGCCTCGGTCCTGCCTCGTTATTTATCCGCAGCCTTGTCTTCTTTTGGAGCGAGCTGAAGTTTTCTCCTGCACTTGTAGAGAGACGGTGGGGAATGGCTAGATGAAGATGATGATGATGATGATGATGATTAGATACACGGTGGCTTGAAAAGAATAATCGTGTTTGAGATGAATGGTTCTTTTAACGCCTATTTTGTCATTTTTACTTCTGTGAAACACGGAGAGATATTTCACTCTGACGCTCGGCCCTTATTTTGCCAAATCCTCCCACCAGTTATGAATATTCATCCATTCAGAGCAGCCTTTCATTAATATTCATGATCCAGTCTTTTATAACCTGCTGCTGTTTTGAAACGATTCAGATTTCTGCCGATTCATTATTTAACACGGTGGAGTAGTGAGATAAATCAGCCACGTCCAGTCTTACTGACCCTTTACTGGGAGAAACATGATGGAGAGCAGCAGAAGGAGACACTAAAAATGTCCAAAAAAAAAAAACTTGATCCAGAAATGAAAGTGAGTTATTTTACAAATGGCTCAAGTGAATCTCAAGTAAATAAAATCAGATGTAACGTGTAACACTTTCTGTGTCGAGTACAATCGTGTAAAAACGGTGACTAGTAAAAGCAATTTTTATTTTTTAAGAGAATTGAGACTAGAAAACATCAGTACAGCCATGAGGATAATTGAGTCAATGAATCAGTAAGTGATGAATCTTTCCTTCCCTGTTATTGTGCCAAATGTGAAAACACCATTTAAATTATATATAAAAAGTAATTGAATTTTTTATTTTTTTTTTTAAATATTGCCGATAGATCGTAAATTTACAAAAGAGTATTGAGACTTTAAAAACATTGTGATTGTGGACTGAATCAGTGAATCGGTGAATGAATCAATTACTGTGAGTCAAATTATCAGTGACGAATCTTTCTTATATTACATAAGAAATAAAGCACTCCATCAGACACAGAAGAATCGAGGAGTCACAGTCACAACAGCAGATTCGTTTCTTATCACAACATGAAATGTTTTATTCCTCTTAAACGTACAGCAGTTTATCAACCTTTACATTTCTGACTCTATTCTACATTTACAAATCAGACTATTATTATTTATTTTACATTTATAATGTAGAACATCTGTGAAACCAGTTAGTTCCTGTTCTCTATCTCTCTCTATCTCTCCCTCTCTCTCTCTCTCTCTCTCTCTCTCTCTCTCTCGCTCTCAATAAAATAACATCTCTAAAACCATGTACAAATGAATCAACACCTTCTGACCAATCAGAATGCAGGATTGCACATCGCTCTGGTGGTGGTCCTGAAATTAAACGTCTAAATCAAGTCTAACATGCCTTTTGTTCTTGCTTTTTCTCTTTCCTTCTCTCTCTCTCTCTCTTTCTCTCTCTCTCTCTCTCTCTCTCTCTCTGTCTCTCTCTCTCTATCTCTCTCTCTCTCTCTCTCTCTCTCGCTCTCTCTCTCTCTGTCTGTCTGTCTGTGTCAGTGGTGGAGGTGAAGAGCTCGCTGCCCTCGGGCATGCAGAGTCCGGAGGCTGGAGGTGTTGGAGAACAGGGTGGAGGAGGAGGAAGCGGAGGAGGTCCTGTGGACTTGCGTACGGATCCACGCCTGAGTGCTCTGAGCGTGATGGACCCGACTCTGAGGGAACAGCAGCTCCAGCACGAGCTTCTCCTCCTCAAACAGCAGCAGGAGCTTCAGAAGCAGCTCCTCTTCGCCGAGTTCCAGAAACAGCACGAGGTGCTCACACGCCAGCATGAGGTCCAGCTGCAGGAGCATCTCAAGGTAGATAAACAAACATGGCAGCCGGTTCTCCTGCAGAACCACACAGTGGAACACGACATACACACAGACGTGAGGTTATTCTTCCTGAGGTTCTGTGTGAAACCTGGGGAAAATGAACAAAGCCCTTATTATTATTTGTTCATTTATTTGTTTGTTTGTTTGCAGGCTGTTCGGCTGGTCATGTGACCAAACCTCAATAAGTCCAAAGCAAATTTATAATAAACGTAAACAAACATCTCAAATTTATAGCAGAATCAACAGCTGGTGTTCTTATTATTAGTGTTTGTTTTGAATATTTTACATTATTTAAAGGTGAAGTATCTCAGTGTCTCAGACGTCAGTGTCTCAGACGTCAGTGTCTCAGATCTCAGTGTCTCAGACGTCAGTGTCTCAGACGTCGGTGTCTCAGATCTGTGTCTCAGACGTCAGTGTCTCAGATCCCAGTGTCTCAGACGTCAGTGTCTCAGACGTCAGTGTCTCAGACGTCGGTGTCTCAGACGTCGGTGTCTCAGACGTCGGTGTCTCAGATCTCAGTGTCTCAGACGTCAGTGTCTCAGACGTCAGTGTCTCAGATATCAGTGTCTCAGATGTCAGTGTCTCAGACGTCAGTGTCTCAGAGCTCAGTGTCTCAGACATCAGTGTCTCAGACGTCAGTGTCTCAGACCTCAGTGTCTCAGACCTCAGTGTCTCAGACATCAGTGTCTCAGATCTCAGTCTCTCAGATCTCAGTGTCTCAGATCTCAGAGTCTCAGATGTCAGTGTCTCAGACGTCAGTGTCTCGGATCTCAGTGTCTCGGACGTCAGTGTCTCGGACGTCAGTGTCTCGGACGTCAGTGTCTCGGACGTCAGTGTCTCGGACGTCAGTGTCTCAGATCTTAGTGTCTCAGATCTCAGTGTCTCAGAGCTCAGTGTCGCAGATCTCAGTGTCTCAGATCTCAGTGTCTCAGAGCTCAGTGTCTCAGATCTCAGTGTCTCAGATCTCAGTGTCTCAGACATCAGTGTCTCAGATCTCAGTGTCTCAGAAATCAGTGTCTCAGATCTCAGTGTCTCAGAGCTCAGTGTCGCAGATCTCAGTGTCTCAGATCTCAGTGTCTCAGAGCTCAGTGTCTCAGATCTCAGTGTCTCAGATCTCAGTGTCTCAGACATCAGTGTCTCAGATCTCAGTGTCTCAGAAATCAGTGTCTCAGAAATCAGTGTCTCAGATCTTAGTGTCTCAGATATCAATGTCTCAGATCTCAGTGTCTTAGATCTAAGTGTCTCAGATCTCAATGTCTAAGATATCAGTGTCTCAGATCTTATTGTCTCAGATCTTATTGTCTCAGATCTCAGTGTTTCAGATCTCAGTTTCAGATCTCAGTGTCTCAGATCTTATTGTCTCAGATCTTATTGTCCCAGATCTTATTGTCTCAGATCTTATTGTCTTAGATCTCAGTGTCTCAGATGTCAGTGTCTCAGATCTCAGATATCTTTACAGAATTCATATTTCAATTCATATTTTACAGAATTGAATGAATGTGAAAGTTTGAGTGCACTTATTGTTTATCTAGTGTGTGTGAGTGTGTGGGTGTGTGTCTTTGTGTGTGTATACACAGTTTTGGTTTGACGTCAGTCTGTGTGTGTGGGTGACGTACCTAAATCGACATGTTCTCTCATTCACCTTGAGACCTTTGCCCACCTTGTGTGTGTGTGTGTGTTGTGTGCAGCAGCAGCAGGAGTTGTTGGCAGCAAAGCGTCAACAGGAGTTGGAGCAGAAGAGGAAACTGGAGCAGCAGAGGCACGAGGAGATGGAAAAACAGAGGCTGGAGCAGCAGCTCATCATGCTGCGGAACAAGGAGAAGGGCAAAGAGAGTACGCAACTCACACTCACACACACACACAACACACACACAAGCTTTACACACGTTTACACACTCTTTCACTTGCCTGCGTACGTTTTCAGGCCTCCTTCACCCACACACAAACACACTTACTCACACACAAACACTAACACACAAACACACTCTTACACACACTCACCCACACTCTTACACACACTCACCCACACACAAACACACTCCCTCACACACAAACACACTCCCTCACACACAAACACACTCACTCACACACAAACACTAACACACAAACACACTCTTACACACACTCACCCACACACACTCACTCACACACAAACACACTCACTCACACACAAACACACACACAAACACACACACAAACACTAACACACAAACACACTCTTACACACACTCACCCACACACAAACACTTACATACAAACACACTCTTGCACGCACACAAACACTCACCCACACACAAACACTTACACACAAACACACTCTTACACACACTCACCCACACACACTCACCCACACACAAACACACTCACTCACACACAAACACTAACACACAAACACACTCACCCACACACAAACACACTCACCCACACACAAACACACTCACTCACACACAAACACAAACACACACACACAAACACACTCACTCACACACAAACACAAACACACTCTTACACACACTCACCCACACACAAACACTTACATACAAACACACTCTTGCACGCACACAAACACTCACCCACACACAAACACTTACACACAAACACACTCTTACACACATTCACCCACACACACTCACCCACACACAAACACAAACACACTCACTCACACACAGACACAAACACACTCACTCACACACAAACACACACACACAAACACACTCACTCACACACAAACACTAACACACAAACACACTCTTACACACACTCACCCACACACAAACACACTCACTCACACACAAACACAAACACACTCACTCACACACAAACACACACACACAAACACACTCACTCACACACAAACACTAACACACAAACACACTCTTACACACACTCACCCACACACAAACACTTACATACAAACACACTCTTACACACACTCACTCGCACACAAACACTCACCAACACACTAACACACTCACACACAAACACACGCACTCACTCACACATACAACCACACTCTTAAACACACTCACTTACACACACTCACTTACACACAAACACGTACACACAACCACACTCTTACACACACAAACACACTCTTACTGTACACACACTCACTTACACACAAACACTTACACACACAACCACACTCTTACACAAGCACACAGTTCATGGATGCCGTTCATATCCACCGTGCAGGTTACGTCATAAGCGGCGGTCACACAGCTGCAGAATTCATCTGCGTGTGTGAAAGTATTTGCCCCCGCCGTGTCTCCTACTGTACAAGCGTGATTTAATTTGCCGCTCTGACGCACTGCACTCTATTTATATCACGCTCTGATTCCCACAGTGTGTGTTATACAACAAACAGGTTATTATTATTGTTTTTTACTAATTACATTCTTAATGGTGCAAAAACCCTGAGAAGGGGGGGGGGGGAAGAGAGCGAGAGAGAGAGAGAGAGATAGAGAGAGGAAGGCAGCGAGAGAGAGAGAGCGAGCGAGAGAGAGAGAGAGAGAGAGAGAGAGAGAGGAAGGCAGCGAGAGAGAGAGAGCGAGCGAGAGAGAGAGAGAGAGAGAGGAAGGCAGCGAGAGAGAGAGAGAGAGAGCAAGCGAGCGAGAGCTTATCAAATTGGTAGAAAGCAAAAGACCAGAAAAGAACAAATTTCCAGCTGACATTATTGATTTAAATTTTCTCCTTTAAGGAGGTAAAAAGTTACAGACTATCAGGTTAAAAATAAATCGATGCCGATACAGATACAAACGTGAATTTTTAAAACAGTAAAAAATCAGTCACACAATGTGTGTGGAATCATTTAAAAGACATTTGTAAGACTTCTGTAAGTGTCGACGCCATCCTTATCCAGTGTCAGTACTGGAAGCTCCGCCCCTTTTTTTTCTGAGTGAATGAAGTGTCCAACTCACACTGTTCATACTACTGTACACAACGGACTAGAATAGTGTGTACGTGTACGATTTGGGACGCAGCTTCAATACTTCGTCGATGAACTTTTTTCCACCACTGAGGTTTAGCTGGATTCACAAACCTCTCGAGTGTAAAGCTGTGCTCTGATTGGTCAGACTCTTTGGGCCTACATTTTATCTGTGCATTTATTGAACTTCCATTCACACAAGTTTCCTGCTCAATGTTTTTTTTTTCAGGTGCCATCGCCAGCACTGAGGTCAAACTGAAACTCCAGGAGTTCCTGCTGAACAAAAAGGAACCCACCTCTGGAGGACTCAACCATTCCTTCCCTCAGAAGTGCTGGTGAGTGGCGCAGGCCAGAATGGAAGCTTCCAGATCACAGCATGATGTCTGTTTGTTTCTCTGTGAACTGTGTCTGTATTAATCTGTGTGTGTGTGTGTGTGTGTGTGTGTGTGTGTGTGTGTGTGTGTAGGGGTGCTCACCACACGTCCA
>NC_083480.1:17200103-17215103 GCF_030014155.1 Tachysurus vachellii | reverse complement strand
AACACTGTTAGCACCATCAACACTGTCAGCACCATTAACACTGTCAGCATCATCAACACTGTTAGCACCATCAACACTGTCAGCACCATCAACACTGTCAGCACCATTAACACTGTCAGCACCATCAACACTGTCAGCACCATTAACACTGTCAGCACCATTAACACTGTCAGCACCATCAACACTGTCAGCATCATTAACACTGTCAGCACCACTAACACTGTCAGCATCATCAACACTGTCAGCACCATCAACACTGTCAGCACCAGCAACACTGTCTGATTACAGATTTTAGTTATGCTCTCGTACCTAACACTGTCATGTGATTCTGAGTGTCCTGTTTGATTGATTGTCTTCGTTTGACACGTTTTGACCCCCATTTTGAGACCTCGATCTGATCTGATGATTTGATCAAATAGATCAAACGAAAAATGGAGATATAATGATGTCAGAAGAAACAATGATTTTGTTGTTTACTAATTTACAGGTGTGTCATTTACATCATTCGACACGAGCTGTCTGGGGAGTCGACTCTGAGTGTGGGGTTTGAGTATGTGTGGGGTTTTGAGTATGTGTGAGTGTGTGTGTGAGTGTGGTTGTGGAGTGTGTGTGAGTGATTGAGTGTGTGTGTGTGAGTGAGTGTATGTGTGTGAGATTGAGTGAGTGTGTGTGTGTGTGTGTGTGTGTGTCACACAGATATAGTAACTCTAACTCTAATAACGCTGTTTTGTAGCTTTACTTCTGCTCTTGTGCTTTTACGTCATTGTTGTCATGGGATTGAGTAATTGTTTGATTTTGCCAATCTGTTTTATTTCCTGCCTTTGTATTTTTGTACCGAGGGCATTTATATTCCTGCACCTAATCAATCCACTTTATGGCTTTGGGAAGAAGGGAGGGGGAGAGAACAGCACAGTCAATGAAAGCCTGGCGTAAGTGGGGCAATAAATACAGCACACATCAGACCTGTCAGCTGGCAATTTTCTGCCTCCTGGTTCGCTCAATTGCTCCAGCTTTCGTCTTCGTCTGAACGTCCCATGACATAACCAGAGGCTTATTATTGGCTTCGGCCCCTCCATATGTGTGTGTGTTCACGATTCTGCCCAAAAATAGCCAGCGGAGATGTAGAAGGTTACTGCACCGACCGCCGCTGTTACACTCCGGCCATGTGTGGAGACGTGTGCTGACGTCATCCACGCCGCAAACAGATCGTGAACTTTTCTTTTCTTCCTCTTCCTAATTGGATGTTTATTCGCAGTGGGATGCATGTTGAGTCAGAGTCGGAGTGACGTCAGAGCCGAAGGGACGAGCGGATCGCGCGCCGCGTCTTCGGGCTGATTCACACAGACAGAAAAAGAGATGTGTGCTCCTTAAAAGAAAAAAAAAATCACGAATGAATAAGAGCAAGCTGAATGGTGGAGTGAAGAAGAAAAAAAAAAAGATTGTTAGGAATGAATTAGCCTTTTCATTCACGGTCTTCCACAAAACACTCTTCTGTCAGCTTCCTCAGCTTCGTCACGGATCTAAATCCAGAGCCGGAAAATCGAAGCTACGACCCGGTTTTCTGCGTTCAGGGGAGTTTAATTGGCCTCTATATTGAGCTTCTGCCTCAGAGCTTGTTTCACGTCACTGTAGTGAAGAAGGTCAGGCGTGCTTCCTACCTGTCTCTTCTCCTCCTCCTCCTCCTCCTCCTTCTTCTTTTTTTTATATTTATTATTACTGCCCCATGCTTTTACACTATAGAGTCACACCTGTGTGACAAGTCTTGGTGCTTGAGCTTGGTTCAGTGCTTCCTGGTCCTGCTCCATGTCAGCCGTGATCTCAGGCCCCGCCTCGGCTCTCCTTTGCCTCCTGGTCCGTACGCATCATCACGAGTGGGTAGAACTGTTCCATAACGAGGCTTTGTTCTTTTAAATAAATGTAAACTTTCACTAGGACCTTCATCATCAGTCTGAAGAAAAGTCAATAAAACTATCATAAGAAGATGTGGAATCGTCAGTATTGGTCAGAGTAAGACTCGTGACTGAGGTTCACGGTGTAAACTCTCTAGTGCCCCTTTTCCACCGAGGCAGTTTGAGTGCTGGTTCGGAGCCTAATTTAGAACCAGTTCTTTCTGTTTCGACAGCCAAAGCACCGGCTCTGAACCAGGAAAAGTGGTTCTTAAGTAGCACCAAAACGTTGCTGGTCTAGACTTAAGAACCGCTTGTGTCAGGAGCTGTGGGCGGGGCTGTGGGCGGGGCTACTGTTAGCGCATTTGTTAATGTACCTTAAGTATACTAATGTTTAATACACTTTTACTTTACCGCGATATGATACATTATCAGCACACATGATAGTAAGTAGCTACATGCTAAGGCTAACATTTTTCTGTGTTAATGATAAAATAACATTATGTACTTTCTAACAACCTCCATTTATACAGATTACATGGAGCTGCACGTACACGTTGGATTCGCTGCGTTTGGGTGTTAATGTAGGTTCACAAAGTCATGAGCATTAACAGTAAAGCAACATCCGCCATTGTTGATGTGTTTGTGTTTGCCGCTGCTGCGCTAACGTTGCTGTGTAACGTGACACGTATACAGTGACGTCAGACTCGGCTCTGTGACGGCTCTTTAGCCGGTGGAAAGGCAAACCGGTTCTTAGGAGGTTTACCAGTGGAACCAACTTTGAACCAGCACCAGCACTAGCTCTGAACCAGCACTCGGTTCTTTTTGGTGGAAAAGGGGCATTGGAGTGTTTTTCTGCGTTCCTTGGCTTAAATTCCTGTGCTTGAGTTCCTGTATTAAAGACACTTGACTTTAGTTCCTGGACTTTGGTGTAAATTTCTGGATTTAAGTTCTTAGAGTTTAGTTCCTGGACTCAATTTCTTGGTCATCAGTTCTTGAATTTTTGGCTTAAATTCCTTAGTTAACGTTCATGGGCTGAAGTTCTTCATCTTCAGAACCTGGGTTCAAATTCCTGGACCGTAGTTCTTGAATTCCTGTATCTCTTTTATTCCTGGAGTTAAATGCCTAGATTAAGTTTTTGAGATTGGTCTTAAATGTCTGGGTTGAAGTTCTTTCTTAGGTTCCTGGACTTTAGTTCTGGATGTTATTTCCTGGGCTGTAATGAGAACATGTAGGTGTTTCTAGTCACCTGTTAGTCCACTGAGAGCCACAGCATGTGTCTAGTTGTATTTCACTGAGACAGCAGCATGAGCGTTTAGATTGGATCTACAGATGATGTGAATTGGTCTTGAACCTCAGGAGGCCTCACATTAGTGTTTGTGTGTGTGTGTGTGTGTGTGTGTGTGTGTGTGTGTGTAGCAGCTGCGTTCCCTGCACCAGTCTCTGAACACAGACGGAGCGGTGAGCCCTCTGAGCCTGTACACGTCTCCATCTCTGCCCAACATCTCTCTGGGTCTGCCGGCGAACGCACACATCACTGTGAGTCCTGCTCCACATCTTCTTCACCTGGTTACTGCAGACATGACCTCATGCTCTAATGTCCCTCTGTCTCAACAGGCTCCTCCGAAGCTCGGGGTTCAGCCTGAGGCGGAGCGGCAGGTGCAGGGGGTGCGTCAGGGGGGCGTGTTGGGGAAGTTTGGGAGCGGCTCGTCGGTGTCCGTGTGTCTGGACTCAGAGCCTCCATCTGCCCCAAACAGCCACAGCAGCCACAGCTCCCTACTGCAGCACGTCCTCCTGCTGGAACAGGCCCGGCAACAGAGCGCGCTGCTCGCAGGTAACACACACACACACACACACACACACACACACACACACACACACACACACACACTATTACACATGCAAATACTGTCACACACACAGACATGCAAACACACAGATACACATTGTTGCACACTGTTTTACACCTACACACACACACACACAGTTACAGACACATTGTTACACACTGCTTTACACCTACACACACACACAGTTACAGACACATTGTTACACACTGCTTTACACCCACACACACACACAGTTACAGACACATTGTTACACACTGTTTTACACAGACACAAATAGACATGCACACACTTACATAATACACACTATTACACATACAAAAGCACTGTTACACACACTGTTACAAACTGTTTTACACAGACACTCGCATAGTTACAAACTGTTACACACATGCACACAGTGTAACACACACACACAGATTCTGAGAACATTAGCAGAAGGGTTCATAGTGTTAAATATAGTGTTAATAGTCCCTCACTCCTGTCAGTGCCCATGTACGGACAGTCACCGTTGGTTACGGGTGAACGAGTGTCCAGCAGCATGAGGACGGTCAGTAAACTGCCTCGTCACCGTCCTCTGGCCCGCACGCAGTCGGCTCCGTTACCGCAGACCCCACAGGCACTGCAGCACCTTGTCATCCAGCAGCAGCACCAGCACTTCCTGGAGAAACAAAAACACTACCAGCTCAATAAGGTACCGATGAGTTACACTGAGTTACGCTGCGCTATGCTAAACTTTGTTACGATAATTATACCGTAATTATAAAATGTCTCTATTAGATTCTCTCCAAAGGGGTGGAGCTTCCACGTCAACCCCCTACCCACCCAGAGGAGACGGAGGAGGAGCTTACAGAAACAGCAGATATGCTGGAGGAGTGGGGGGAGGGGCCTGAACGTGTGAGGGAGGGTCTAAGCAAAGAAAGTTCGGGTGAGACCACACCCCCTTCTGAGCGCGTGGTCCAGCTGAAAGGCGAGAGCACGGAGAGCGACCTTGAGGAAGAGGAGGATGAAGATGAAGCCATTGAACTGAAGGAGTGCGATGAAGAGGGCGACCCCTACAGGCAGGTGAGGACAGCGAACTCTTCTTCTTTATTTTTTACCTCTCTGTTTGAGACAGTATCTCAGTACAGTAGCTTAATCTTACAAAAAAATATGAAATATTATGAAATATAAACAATTTAAAAATAAATAAATAAATATGAAATAAAGTTATGCTGGTGAAAGCAAGTATGTGATTAGTTCTAGGTTTTCTATTTAGAGTTTTCTGTAACATGGATTTTATGATTGATTAGAAAACTGAGCAAATCTTGTGATGTGTCTAAAAAATATAAAAATTTCTAATGTTAATAATCTAGAGATGTTAATAATCTAGAGCCAGATGGAGCTCGAGCATCTGGTGCAGCATAAATGTAACAGCTCCTCTGAAACAGCACTTCAGAACTTCCTGGATCTTTGAGTGCTTTTTCCGTACCCGTAGCAGCTCTTTGTTGTTTCATCACTCAGTTCTGATGTCTGCTATATTTGGCTCTGCTTTTCCTTTCACACTCTCGTTCAGTTCCTTCACCCTTTGCACTTTAACGCGTTGCGAAAGCAGCACTGATGAAATCGAGGCCTCACTGACGCACACAGCCGTGCGCTGATGTTTGTCGTCTGTCCCACACAATACTGCAGCCTGAGTGTGACACGTCTAGATGTCAGCTGTGTGTGTATGTGTGTGTGTGTATGTGTGTGTGTTTGTGTATGTGTGTGTGTGTGTGTGTGTTTGTGTATGCGTGTGTGTGTGTGTGTGTGTGTGTGTGTATGTGTGTGTGTGTTTGTGTATGCGTGTGTGTGTGTGTGTGTGTGTGTGTGTGTGTGTGTGTGCAAACATTTCAGCTTTAATCAGACAGAAAACGGAGATTTTTTTCTTTTAAGGAGCACACATCTCTTTTTCTGTCTGTGTGAATCAGCCCGAAGACGCGGCGCGCGATCTGCTCGTCCCTTCGGCTCTGACGTCACTCCGACTCTGACTCAACTGACATCTGGACTGACAGTTACAGAGGCCACGCCTCCTTCATCTGGACTGACAGTTACACAGGCCACGCCTCTTTCATCTGGACTGCCAGTTACACAGGCCACGCCTCCTTTATCTGGACTGACAGTTACACAGGCCACGCCTCCTTTTCTTGGACTGACAGTTACACAGGCCACGCCTCCATTGAGTGACAGTTACACAGGCCACGCCTCCTTCATCTGGACTGACAGTTACACAGGCCACGCCTCCTTCACTTGGACTGACAGTTACACAGGCCACGCCTCCATTGAGAATGACAGTTACACAAGCCATGCCTCCTTCATCTGGACTGACAGTTACACATGCCATGCCTCCTTCACTTGGACTGACAGTTACACAGGCCACGCCTCCTTCACTTGGACTGACAGTTATACAGGCCATGCCTCCTTCACTTGGACTGACAGTTATACAGGCCACGCCTCCTTCACTTGTACTGACAGTTACACAGGCCACGCCTCCTTCACTTGGACTGACAGTTATACATGCCACGCCTCCTTCACTTGGACTGACAGTTATACAGGCCACGCCTCCTTCACTTGGACTGACAGTTACACAGGCCACGCCTCCTTCACTTGGACTGACAGTTATACAGCCCACGCCTCCTTCACTTGGACTGGCAGTTACACAGGCCACGCCTCCTTCACTTGGACTGGCAGTTACACAGGCCACGCCTCCTTCACTTGGACTGGCAGTTACACAGGCCATGCCTCCTTAACTTGGACTGGCAGTTACACAGGCCACGCCTCCTTCACTTGGACTGGCAGTTACACAGGCCATGCCTCCTTCACTTGGACTGGCAGTTACACAGGCCACGCCTCCTTCACTTGGACTGACAGTTACACAGGCCACGCCTCCATTGAGAATGACAGTTACACAGGCCACGCCTTCTTCACTTGGACTGACAGTTACACAGGCCACGCCTTCTTCACTTGGACTGACAGTTACACAGGCCACGCCTCCATTGAGAATGACAGTTACACAGGCCACGCCTTCTTCACTTGGACTGACAGTTACACAGGCCACGCTTCCTTCACTTGGACTGACAGTTATACATGCCACGCCTCCTTCACTTGGACTGACAGTTATACAGGCCACGCCTCCTTCCCTTGGACTGGCAGTTACACAGGCCACGCCTTCTTCACTTGGACTGGCAGTTACACAGGCCACGCCTCCTTCACTTGGACTGACTTCACTTGGACTGACAGTTACACAGGCCACGCCTCCTTCACTTGGACTGACAGTTACACAGGCCACGCCTCCATTGAGAATGACAGTTACACAGGCCACGCCTCCTTCATCTGGACTGACAGTTACACAGGCCACACCTCCTTCTCTTGTACTGACAGTTACACAGGCCACACCTCCATTGAGAATGACAGTTACACAGGCCACGCCTTCTTCACTTGGACTGACAGTTACACAGGCCACGCCTTCTTCACTTGGACTGACAGTTACACAGGCCACACCTTCTTCACTTGGACTGACAGTTACACAGGCCACGCCTTCTTCACTTGGACTGACAGTTACACAGGCCACGCCTTCTTCACTTGGACTGACAGTTACACAGGCCACGCCTTCTTCACTTGGACTGACAGTTACACAGGCCACGCCTGTATAATATTCCATGTAATCCTTCTTGTATCTGAGACCCAAAGTGATTGTGAGCATGTACACTTGGCGTGCAGAAGTAAGGATTTCACTAGTGAAGTGTGCACTTCCTGTGCACATCCCTGCACTAATATGACTGTGATTGTATGGGGTGGTGATGGCGGTGCTGGAGCAGTGAATCAGACACTTGTGTGCCGCTGCGCATTCATTTGCATAACATAAGCTTGAAGAAGTCGCTCCGCAGTGGGGTGTGATGCTCATCACTCGTCTACACACACACACACACACACACACATACACACACTCTTGAATGAGGTATGAATGAGAGCGAGATGGGGAGAGAGACTCCTCCTTCTCCCTGAGATCATTGAGAAAAAAGTCCAAAGAACATTAGAATTCATACCACATCCTCCTGCTGCTGCAGCAGACACACACACACACAGACATACACACACACACTCACACACACACACACGCCCTGCCCTATGAATGGATGCGTCCATCTCTGACTCATCTCTCCAGGGTGAATCATCGCCTCCTCTCGCCCCCACCTCGTCTGCCCTGCACTTCACACCCAATCACAACCCACCAGCTCTGTGTGTGTCTGTGCGTGTGCGTGTGTGTGTGTGTATGTGTGTGTGTGTGTTTGTGTGTGTGTTAGGCATATTACAAAGCATTCGGGGGTGTTGTTGTTGTATATCGTTGTGAGTTTAGTCATCTCATTGAGACAGCGTCCTCTAAAACGCCTTTGTGGTTGAGCACAGATATTAGACTGCACACACACACAGGTACAAAGTGTGTGTGTATGTGTGTCTCTGCTGCTTTTCTACTTGTCTCTCCAAGTGCCTGGAATACAAATGCGATCCTACACACTCTCTGAAGATGGAGAGGGAGGAGCGAGAGAGAGAGAGAGAGAGAGAGAGAGAGAAAGACAGAGAGAGAGAGAAAGAAATGCAGCATCTTTTCTAAATAACAAAAAAACAGTGGTGTGTGTGTGTGTGTGTTTGTTATATACTGAAAATGTCACCTTGCTTTTTCTTTCTCGATTGCTAATCCTGTTTTCAGAACTTTGTGAGAAACCGGAGCACATGATCCTAACTAGCATTAGCTCAACATTAGAGACGCAAAAAAGGTTCTGTAATTTCTGAAAAGATTCTTTCTGAGTTCCTGGATGATTTCCTCAGTTCCTAAAAAGGTTCCTGAGCTCGTGGAAACATTCTTTAATTCTCAAGCATGTGAGAAGTTTGTCTCTTTCTTGAAAGCTCCAGAGCTTCCTTCACTTCCTACGAAAATGTGTCTGAGCTCGTGGAAAGTTCTTCTGTTCCTGTATAAAGATTCCTCAGACTGGGATAATGTTTTCAGGTTTTTGAAAATGTCTTTAAGCTTCCTGGAGATCTCCGCTTCCAGTTTCAAGTTTCATTATAAGGTTCTCCAGATTCTGAAGAACATTTCCCCAGATCCATGGTTCCTGGGTTTCTTTATTTCCTAAAAAGAATCTTATTAGTTTTGAAAAGAGCGTTCATGTTTCCCAAAAGTTTCCTCAGTTCCTAAAATGGTTTCTGAGTTTGTGGAAAGGTTCTACAGTTCCTGACCCTGTGAAAGGTTTGCTCCTTTCTTTAAACTCTTCCCAAGCTTCCTGAGTTCCTGGATTCCTTCACTTCCTAAAAAAATGTTTAATAGTTCATGAGGAGGTGAAAGACACTTCCTGAGCAGGAGAGCAGGATCTTCAGTTACTGAAAAAAAAAAGTTCTGTGTGAACGTCCCTACGTGGGGGTGTTGTGGAAATGAGGAAGAGGAAGGCAGATGAGATCTTAGTCTCACACATGTAGATCTCTATTAAACACTTGCTTTCCAGCTGCTCTCACTCTCTGCCCTTACATCTTCTCCGGTGCTCACTATTGGGAGAGCAAACACATTCATTCATTCATTCATCTACCGCTTATCCGAACTACCTTGGGTCACGGGGAGCCTCAGGCGTCATCGGGCATCAAGGCAGGATACACCCTGGACGGAGTGCCAACCCATCACAGGGCACACACACACACACTCTCATTCACTCACACAATCACACACTAGGGACAATTTTCCAGGGATTCCAATCAACCTACCATGCATGTCTTTGGACCGGGGGAGGAAACCGGAGTACCCGGAGGAAACCCCCGAGGCACGGGGAGAACATGCAAACTCCACACACACAAGGTGGAGGCGGGAATCAAACCCCGACCCTGGAGGTGTGAGGCGAACGTGCTAACCACTAAGCCACCGTGCCCCCCGAGCAAACACATCATTAACAAAATTACTCACAGGTCTGTGAAGAATACTGGTTGTTCTCCAAGACTCCACCGACACATACTCCCACCGCCCGACTCAAGCAGAAGAGTTGTCCGGCCTGCAGCCGACTCCAAGGAAGGGAGAGAAAGGCTGCTACAGCCATCCGCGCCCCCCAGTCTGTGGATCCGAGCAGAGGGTCCAAGCCCATCCCAGCAGATTGTATTGGAAGGTGAAGACCGGCCACAAGTGGTCCATCAGCGGCTGGTGACGTCCGGATGATTAGGTATAAACCTACAAAAAAGCAACCATAGCCCGCCAGCCCCAGGAACTGCATCCCGTCCTCTTTGGTCTTTGGTCTCAGACAGGATACAATCAATGTGGTTTTATCAATTAGTGGACTGCAACTGCCCAAGACCCAAGTAGAAGCCTAGATGCCGTACTTCCATCTATTCTATTACGCACTCCTTCCGATTCTGCCTGTCTCAGCGTGCTCAGGACAGCCCTTAGGTGCACCGCATGCCGCTGCCAATTGTTACCGAAAATCATCAAGGTAATCATCTAGGTAAACAACAGAATATGCATGGTACAGGCAGATGATTCTGGCCATGAGCCTCTAAAATGTTTCTGGGGCTCCAAATAACCTAAACGGTAAAATCATGAATAGTGTAAGCCAAACGGTGTGGAACATTATTTGCCACATGGGAGTCAAGCGGATCTGCCTGGATCCTTTGATAAATCCAGTGTTGAATAATATCGAGCCACACCTAACCGATCGAGCATCAATACAAGGCATTTGGTATTCGTCAAATTTAAACACCTCGTTGACTTTTGTATAATTGACACAGAACCAGACCGAGCAGTTGGATTTGGGCACCAAGACCGTCGGACTATAACGGTCACTGTGTGACTCCACGATTACCCCAATCACGAGCATGGCCTGAACTTCATGGTAAACTGCCGGGGAATGGCAAGAACACGACAGAAATTTCTTTAAAGCAGAACCCTGAGTTGGGATGGCAAGAGCCGGTCTAAACAAGGAACCAGAGTGAATGAATTTGATGATTTTAATTTTAGCTCCTCCCTCTCAGGGACATCTCTAACGCACACGGATGTAGGCGGCGAGCCAGCCGACCTACGCAAATTCCAGCATCCGGAAGAGTTAGAGATGTTTTTCCACGTCTTCGCCGACCTGCTGTAGAATTGCCCGCTCGAGATCTGTGTACTCCGGCATGTTGGCTATGGGGAACTGATACGCAGCATGCCTGGCCTCAACGGAGAGACGAACGGCAGGAGGTACATTGCCCACTCCGACTTCAGCCACGCCCACATGTTGCCCACCTGCTCAAAAGGCTTTATGAAGGCCCCGACGTTTTCCTGAGGACCCATCTTGGTGAGTGGGAGGTGGAAAGTGGTGGCTGCAGCAGACTGTGTCCCCTCATGCATGAGGAAACAGAAGGCAGACTAGATCTCAGTCTCACACACAACTGTAATCGCTTTTCAGCTCAGAACACATACACACTCTCTCTCACACACGAAATAGGTTCAAGAAAAGTTTCCCGAGGTCCGATAAAATGGCTTCTGGTTCACCGGAAGGTTCTTGATTTGTAAAAGAAACTAAAGTCCACAGATTCAGAAATCGGAGACTATGAGAACATCCTGATTAAATTCTCTACTAATATGGATTTACATACATATATATATATATATATATATATATATATATATATATACATATATATATATATATATATATATATACACACACACACACACACAGAATGATAGAAAGCAGGCAGGACGGCTGTTTATAGCAGGAGAACATGTAAGTAGCTTTTTGGCAGTTGGAGACGGTTCTCTTGGCTCCTGACGTTCCCTGAATCTCTTGCTCTCTGAGCTGTGTTTAGTCTGTCCACAGCTAAATTTATACACACACACTATTCTGCTTGGTGTCCTCCATGTGGTTCTGTACCTGTCTTACTGCCTGTATGCAGATGCAGAGCTGCATGTGGAATTATGGAATGCTGAAAAAAGGTTCTTGAGTGAACAGATTCTTGAGTTCCTGGATTTCTAATAAAAAAAAGGCTTCTGGCTTCCTGAATTTGTGTTAAAGGTTCTTAAGTTCTTACTTGGTAACAACACTTTTGGGTTCCTGAAAATGTTCCTGAGGTTGTGGAAAGATTCCAGAGTTCCTGAAAAAGTTCCTGAGTTTGCTCAAAGTTTCCTCAAAGTTTCCTGGTCTATCTGTGAGATGGTTCTTGGGTTCTTGTGTAGATTTCCGAGTTTGAGAAAGGGAATTCCTGAAACTTGAAGAGAGAGAATTGAAGCTTCTAGAAAGGTTCTTCCTGAAAAAATGTTCCTGAGTTTGTGAAAAGATTTTTTTCTGCTGTTGAAAAATGTATCTTTTTGATCTTTTGAGATTCTTGGTGTTGAGTTGTTGGGGGAAATAAATCCTGTTCATTTTATTTCTGAGTTCTAAACGTTGATGTGATGTGCTGCAGTAATGTAGTGGAGATGTTGCTTAGCTTGAAGGAAAGGTCTGTGTTTGTTTGAATTTTTGACAACAAGCCAGCTCTAAGTAATTGTTGGCTAAGATACTAAGCTTACTGCACCTTTAATAATAATTAGCATTTCTTCCAAATTTAACAAATAAATAAATAAATAAATAAATAATGACAGACTGCACCTTTAAAGTGGTTGCAGATGAACTGAGCATAATCTCCTTGTTCACCTTCTGCATCCTGCACGTTTTAGTTCTAAGGTGTAACAGACTCCTGGGTTTTATGAGTGAAGGCTGAAGTGTGATCCTGCAGCGTCACGCTCAGGCGTTCTCGGATTTTAGTTTTAAACCGGAAACCAAAGCGACGTGTTTCTTCGCCCGCAGTTCTCAGAGCAGCAGCACCTACAGCAGCTGAACGTGTTCCAGGCATCTCTGTCCATCACAGGAATGCCGCACAGGCCTTTGGGAAGAGCGCAGTCATCCCCCATCACCTCCAGTCTTAAAGCCACTCCCATGGCAGAATTACCCATCAAGCACCTCTTCACTACAGGTACCAGTCTTGTCTCCCCCACATCACCGTGGTAACAGTAACAGCATCATGGATCTGTTTGGAAAGATTGTGGATAAAGGCTACATCTCAATCAGCTACTAGTCCAGAAGTCAGTCTCTATGAACTTCATATACTGGTTCACTACCTAGGGAGTAAGTGTGCTGATTGAGACGTAGCCCGAGTCGTTAACAGGATTATGATTCAGATTCATTCCTCATGTCTGTTTATTTCTTTCTTCCTTCTCTCCATGTTGTATCGTGTCATGTCTCGCTCAGGTCTGGTCTACGACACACTCATGCTGAAGCACCAGTGCATGTGCGGGAACACACACATCCACCCGGAGCATGCAGGACGCATCCAGAGCGTGTGGTCCAGGCTGCAGGAGACGGGGCTGCTGGGCCGATGTGAGGTGAGCACTCCACCTGCTGGCAGCATGCAGGAATTACAGCCTTAGTATGAACACTTTGTGTTCAGTCAAACCGATGGTCAGTTTTTAATCGTACGCTACGAACAATAACGAACGATGACGTTAGGCAGAAATTCAACAGCACCAGCAGAATATCTGATATAATCGTATAAAATAAACTTTAACCCTGACTGAAAATGGAACATTTTACTGTTATTGATGTTTGCATTCAAATAAATAAAAACTGAACTCATTTATACTCATTTAATCATTTATACACACTGCGCATTGCTTGAGGGAGTGAGTGGGTCAGAAAGCTAATTTGTTTTGTGTGTGTGCGTGTGTGTGTGCGCGTTTGTGCGCGTGTGTGTGTGTGTAGAGGATCCGGGGCAGGAAGGCTACCCTGGATGAGATCCAGACTGTGCACTCGGAGTATCACACACTGCTGTATGGCACCAGCCCCCTCAACCGCCAGAAACTCGACAGCAAGAAGCTCTTAGGTGTGGAGCTCAGTGATCAGACTTCTTGTTCCACACTTCTTTATCTCTCTCTATCTCTCTCTCTCTCTCTCTCTCTCTCTCTTTCTCCCTCTCCCTCTCTCTCTCTCACTCACTCTCTCTCCCTCTCAAATTCATCCTCCCTGTTCACTTTTTTCACGAAGGCTTTTACACACGCTCTGTTTCTCTGTCTGCAAAATTATTTTTTCAAAGTTGTGTTTGTTTGTGCTTTCTTGCTGGACACATGCACACACACGCACGCGCACACACACGCACGCGCACACACACGCACACGCACACACCTGCACACACACGCACGCGCACACACACGCACACACACGCCCATGCACACACGCACACACCTGCACACACCTGCACACACACGCACACACACGCACATGCACACACGCACACACCTGCACACACACGCACACACACGCACATGCACACACGCACACACCTGCACACGCACACAAACACACACACACTAGTGTAACAGCCATCCCCTGAGCCCTTGTCTCCTGGAGGAGATTCTTCGCCCGTAATAATAAAACTCCCGCCTCCGGCCCACGCTCACTTCCGGTCTGCTTCACCGCTGAAGCTGAACCTCCTCTGACAGACGCTCGAGTATTTTTAGGCTCTAGACTTTTCTGCCACCTCCGCCTCTGAGTCACCAGCCAAGGGAAAGTGTGTGTGTGTGTGTGTGTGTGTGTGTGTGTATGTGTGTGTGTCTGTGTGTGTGTGTGTCTGTGTGTGGGTGAGTGAGTGTGTGTGTGTCTGTGTGTGAGTGAGTGTGTGTGAGTGGGTGAGTGAACGTGTGTGAGTGAATGGGTGAGTGATTGAGTGTGTGAGCGGGTGAGTGAGCATGTGTATGTGTGTGTGAGTTGGTGAGTAAGTGTGTGTGTGTTTGTGTGTGTGTGATAGAGGGAGTGAGTGTGTGTGTTTGTGTGAGTGGGTGAGTGAGTGTGTGTGATTGAGTGAGGGAGTGAGTGTGTGTGTGAGTGTGTGATGGAGTGTGTGTGTGTGTGTGTGTGAGTGAGTGAGTGAGTGAGTGAGTGAGTGTGAGTGTGTGTGTGTGTGTGAGTGTGTGTGTGAGTGAGTATACAGGAGATGTTAGTTGCATAGTTTTTTGAACTTCACCCCTACTGTTCAATCATCATCTTCATCTAATTAGACTTTAAATATTTGAATGATTTAATGCTTGTTCCCTCCTTACAGGTCCAATCACACAGAAGATGTACGCTGTCCTGCCGTGTGGAGGCATCGGGGTGGGTTACAAATGGGTTTTATCCCTTATTTCTTCTGCAGTGTTGTGCAGTGTTAAGTTATGTGTTATAACGTTAAGTTCTTACTCTGTGTCTAATAGATATAACCATCAGATATGT